>NC_041387.1:78176285-78215002 GCF_002162155.2 Triticum dicoccoides
CCCTCCTCTCCCTCCTCCCTCCTCTCCGGTGAGGCAAAAAATCCCCTCCTCTCCGGTGAGCTCCTCCTCCCTCCTCTCCGGTGAGCTCCTCCTCCCTCCTCTCCGGTGAGCTCCTCCCATCCCCTCATGGTTTCTCCATCCTCCTCTCCAGCGACCTCCTCCTCCTCCTCTCCGGTGAACTCCTCTCTGGCAAAAGACCATGGCAACAAGATCCAAAAACACGAACAAAATTTGAGAATATTGTCGTGCCAAAAAACAAGCAAAAAAACGAGCAAAAAATGGGCAACAAAATCACGATCCAGATCTAGATTCAAAATGGCGCATCACTAATGGCGCATCACAGGACAGTGCGCCATTAGTATGCCGCGGTTACTAATGGCGCATCCAGTTGTGGTGCGCCATTAGTATCCAAAGCACCTGGGTATACATGGCCCCTAGGAGGCATACTAATGGCGCACCGTGGCCTATACTAATGGCGCACCAGTGGTGCGCCATTAGTATACCAGATACTAATGACGCACCACTGGTGCGCCATTAGTAAAAATTACTAATGGCGTGCTAGTAATGGCGCACCGGTGATGCGCCATTAATGGCCAAATTAGGTGCGCCATTAGTAGCGGTTTTTCTAGTAGTGCTTGGTTAACTGTAGGCAAAGTAGCACTGTTCGAGGCGTGCTTTGTACGGTTGAACCTGTATAAGTAGTCATACTGCTTTCAGCTATGGTTGTTAAGTGCCCCTGCTGGTTTCAGTTAAAGTTGTTAAGTACTCCTGCCGCTTTTACAATATGTCGTATTTCTTCAGTCCTGTATTCCTCCAGCCGCCAAAACCAAACCAGCGCTGGCGGGGCCGCCTGCTTCCGCCTCCCACAGCTGGCTGCACCTCAGCGCACGCATCGCCGCCCCACCGTCTCCTAAATCATTAACGCTGATGTCCGAGGCCTCACCGTCGTCCTCCGCGTGCTTTGGTGCACTCGCTGCGGCGCCGCCCTCTCGTGCTGTCAACATGGTCAACAAACAACAGGAATCGGCAGAAGTACATGGAGAGGATGACAGTAGGGGCCCACCATGTCAGCGTATGGAAAAATAAAATGCTTCCTCCTAGTGTTCTCCTGACATCTGGGACCCACGACATTGTGAGCGTATATAGTCAATAGACAAGAGAGCAACACAAGATCGGCTGACACCTGGGACGTAGCTGCTCGAGCAGTATTTTTTTTGTTATTGTTGAGACGGAGTAGGGTTTGAACTGGGCTGTGGCTCGTCTAGCCCAGGCTTATATTTTATGTTCACCATGTGACCAGCCCAGCTATTTTTTCTTTGTGAAAATGAGCCCAGTTTAGTTTTCTGAAGAATACCCAAACCATGCCTAATTATTTTTCTACGCCCTGATGGGCTGCAACTCTTTCAAGACGCCTGCAAATCTTGAAAGTAATATGAAATGGGTTGTAAATATAAAAAAATATGACAATTTGGCAATTACTTTATAATTTATGAATTTTTTCACATTTTCAGATTCCTATTTCACTGGGCATTAACCTAATTTAAATATATCTTCAAAGTAATTTAAATCTGGCTGGGCATTTTGGTATTAAAAATAGTTTGGAACCCACAGAAATATGCGAAATTGGCCTGGGCCAACCAAAAAAAACGGACTGCAATAAATTCCATAAGAAGTTGCAATGAGCTATATATTATTTAAAAAATAGGGATCGGTCTGACATGTGGGCCTATTAAGTTGACGCGTATGCAAGATTTTTTAGTTATTACATACTCAACAAACGATTCTAACAAACGATCCAACGACCGTCGTGTTTCTTCAATCTCCGATCTTCTTGCTCCAGCCGCCAAATCCAGCGCCGGCAGGACTGCCTGCTCCCGCCTCCCGTGGCTGGCTCTGCTGCTACGTAGGCCTCACCGCCCCCTACTACTCCCACCGCTGGCCAGGGTATCCCTCTACTCACCCACACCCCCAGTTATTCTGCGGCGACGGTAGCCTCACACCGCAGCCGAACAAGTGAACCCTCGTACTCCTTTCCGCGCGGGCTTCCACTGCCGCATCTTCCCTGGCTCCGCGTCGTCCCCTTCCTAGTCCTCGCTGTCGTCCACTGCCCTGGTGCTCTCGGCGCGGCGTGGTCAATGTGGTCAACGACCGACTTCCATCGGAATTGTACTATACGTGGAGAGGCTGACAGTTGGGTCCATGGCAGCCGCAAGGAAGTGCCTCCTTATTACGCGCAAAATAATTATTCCTCCACCTGATAGCAGTGACCCATCGGACGGGCCACCGTATTTTGCGAAAAAATGTTTCCCCCCTGACTACTGGGAGCCACCGGACGGGCAACCATATTTCGCGAAAAAAAAAGTTCCCCCACAGAGAGCTCGGTCCCACCAGAAGTGCCTCCTTATTACACAAAAAATGAATAGTCCCCGTGATAGCTGGGACCCACCTTAGTGGGAGGCTGACTTGTGGGCCTACTAAGTCGACGGGGACGGAGGACTTTGTCAACTTAGTCAATATGAACGATTCTAGCTCCAGTGACCGTACGATGTCCATCCAACGGCCATAGTGCTTCTTCAACTTCTGGTCTTCTTGCTCCAGCCGCCCAAACCAGCGTCGGTCGTGTCGTGTGCTACTGCCTCCTATGGCCGGCTGTGATGCCGCAGAGGCCTCACCGCCCCCTACTACTCCCACCGCTGGCCAAGCCATCCCTGTACTTACCCACACCCCCTGTTATTCTGCGGCGACGGCAGCCTCACACCGCAGCCGAACCAGTGAACCATCATACTCCTCTACGCGTGGGCATCCACCGCAGCGTCTTCCCCGGCTCCGCATCGTCCCTTTGCTAGGCCTCGCTGTCATCCACCGCCCTGGTGCTCTCGGTGCGGTGTGGTCAACATGGTCAAGGAACGACTTCCATCGGACGTGAACTGTACGTGGAGAGGCTGACAGCTGGGTCCACGGCCGCACCAAGGAAGTTCCTCCTTATTACATGCAAAATAATGATTCCTCCACCTGACAGCAGGGACCGACCGGACGGGCCACCGTATTTCGCGAAAAAACGTTCCCCCCTGACTGCTGGGACCTACCACCTACATCTTCGCATGCAAGGAAGTGCGTCCGGGCAAAAAAAAATGATTCTTCCCTTGACTGCTGGGACCCACCAGCTACATCTTTGCATGCAAGGAAGTGCCTCACGGTCGGGACCCACCTGGTCGAAGCGTACATAGCTTTGGCATTCTGGTCATGAACGTGTACATACATACTGCTCGATGTAGAGGTGTGCACGTGTCGTAATAGAGGCGCGCACATAGCATGTACACGTACGTACAGTGGCCAGGGTGCAAGAAAGAAAATACAGCCACATATGTGTACAAACGGGCAGGGTCTTGAACGCCTACTCGCGCATACGACTAGGGCTCGTGTACATGGCTGGGTCAGAACAGAGAAACAACGTCGTAGTCATGTTCATGGGGAGCCAACCGGCTGGGTCGGAATGGAATGCATCGTCGTGTTCATCGGGAGGTCTTGGATGGAATAGCCGATGGAAACGAGGCCCAGCGTTCCGCAGAACGGAGGAAACAACCTTGTATTCAACCGGCCACGTTCGAAATGGGATCCTGTTCATCGAGAGGGGTCTAGCGTACCACAAAACGGAGGGAACGGACTTGTGTTGGACCTCCTCCGGTTGAAACGGGGTCCTGATGATCAGGAGGGGTGTGGCATACAGCAAAACGGAGGAAACAGACTTGTGTTGGAGCGCTACGGTCGAAATAGGGGTCCTGTTCATCGGGAGGGGTGTGGCGTAGCGCAAAACAGGACTGCACGGGATACTGTCCATCTCCACCATCGACCTCCTCCAGCCTCCACGGGCTACTGTTCATCCACCGTCGACCTCCTCCAGCCTCCACCTGTGACTGTTCATCCACGGGCTCTTGTTCATCCAGCCTCCACCGCGTGCTACTCCATCGGCTACTGTTCAAGAGCCCTCTCCACAGGCTCCTGTTCAACCACCCCTCCACGGGCTACTGTTCATCCACCCCTCCACCATCTACGTTCATCCAGCCCTCCACGGGGTCGTTCTGTTCATCCAGCCCTCCACGGGGTCCTATTCATCCAGCCCCAACCATCTCGATTGATCGGGGTCCTGTTCATCTAGAGGCAACACCACGGGGTCCTATTCATCCACCCCCACCGGGAACTGTTCATCCGAACCCCCCTGCAACGCTCACTGTTCATCCAGAGGCAGCATTGATCGGCTCCAGTTAGCAGCAGTATCGAAGGAATCACTCGATCCGGTTCAGTTAACAACTATCGATCGATCGCTCGGGTTCAGTAACGCATAGCCTGCAGTGCAATCGCCCAGGTTTAGTAGGCGAACGCCTCGCTCGGGTTCAGTTAGAGCCCAACGCCTCGCACCCACGCGTGTGCGTGTATGAGAGAAACGCGCAAACCTTCGTGCATCGCTCGGCCCCGACCACCCACCGTAACCGGGAACACCCCGAAATTTTCCTCGCCTCGCTTCTACCACGGTTTTTTCTGTCATGGATGCCCCAAAGAATGTCATGCAACTGCGTCTCCGGCCCGCCCAAGACAAAAAGCCCATTTTATGTCATGATTTTCTGTCATAGAAGTAGGAGCCCAGCACATCAATGATGATAACGGGTTTTGTCACAATTTTCGTCATAGAAGTGTCATAAGTATGACAGAAAAAAAATTCGTTCGGCCCAAAATGTCATGGATGTGTCTTTCTTTTGTAGTTAATGTCACTGTCTATAAAGCCGACTTGTGGCAAAGGGTTTTTCACAAGTTCTAGGAGTTGACTATGATGAGACTTTCTCGCCTATAGTGATGCTTAAGTCTGTCAGAATCATGTTGGAAATAGCTGCTTTTTTCAATTATGAAATCTGGCAGATGGATGTCAAAACAACATTCCTTAACGGTTTCCTTAAGGAAGAGTTGTATATGATGCAACTGGAAGGTTTTGTCGACCCAAAGAATGCTGACAAAGTTTGCAAACTCCAGCGATCCATTTATGGACTGGTGCAAGCATCACGGAGTTGGAATCTTCGCTTTGATGAGGTGATTAAAGCATTTGGGTTTATACAAGTTTACGGAGAAGCTTGTATTTACAAGAAACTGAGTGGGAGCTCTATCACATTTCTAATATTATATGTGGATGACATATTGCTGACTGGAAACAATATAGAACTTTTGGAAAACGTGAATGAATATTTGAACAAGAGTTTTTCAATGAAGGACCTAGGAGAAGCTTCTTTCATTTAGGCATCAAGATCTATAGAGATAGATCGAGACGCTTGATAGGACTTTCACAAAGCACATACCTTGATAAGATTTTGAAGAAGTTCAAAATGGATCAGTCCAAGAAGGGGTTCTTGCCTATTTTACAAGGTGTGAAGTTGAGTCAGACTCAATGCCCAGTGACTACAGAGGATAGAGAAAAGATGAGTGTCATCTCCTATGCCTCTTTCATAGTCTCAATCATGTATGCGATGCTATGCACAAGATCGGATGTCAGCCTTGCCATAAGTATAGCCGGAAGGTTTCAAAGTAATCCAGGAGTGGATCACTGGACATCAGTGAAGAATATCCTTAAGTACCTGAAAAGGGCTAAGGAAATGTTTCTCATTTATGGAGGTGATCAACAGCTCGTCGTAAAGGGTTACTTCGATGCAAGCTGTGACACTGATCCGGATGACTCTAAGTCTCAAACCGGATACATATATATTCTAAATGGGGAGCGGTAAGCTGGTGCAGTTCCAAGCAAAGAGTGGTGAAGGAAATATTCCCTAGAGGCAATAATAAAGTTTTTATCTTATATTTCCTTATTTTATGATAAATGTTTATTATTCATGCTAGAATCATATTAACGGGAAACTTGATACATGTGTGGATACATAGACAAAACACTGTGTCCCTAGTAAGCCTCTACTAGACTAGCTTGTTAATCAAAGATGGTTAAGTTTCCTAACCATAGACATGTGTTGTAACTTGATAAACGGGATCACATCATTAGGAGAATGATATGATGGACAAGACCCATCCGTTAGCTTACCATTGTGATCATTTAGTTTCATTGCTATTGCTTTCCTCATGTCAAATACATATTCCTTAGACTATGAGATTATGCAATTCCCGGGTACCGGAGGAATGCCTTGTGTGCTATCAAACGTCACAACGCAACTGGGTGATTATAAATATGCTCTACAGGTATCTCCGAAGGCATTTGCTGGGTTGGCATAGATCAAAATTAGGATTTGTCACTCTGAGTATCGAAGAGGTATCCCTGGGCCCTCTCGGTAATACACATCATAAGAAGCCTTGCAAGCAAAGTGACTAATGAGTTAGTTGCAGGATGATGTATTACAGAACGAGTAAAGAGACTTGCGGGTAAAGAGATTGAACTAGGTCTGAATATACTGACGATCGAATCTCGGTCAAGTAACATATCGATGACAAAGGGAATAATGTATGTTGTCATAACGATTTTACCGATAAAGATCTTCATAGAATAAGCGGGAGCCAATATGAGCATCCAGGTTCCGCTAGTTGTTATTGACCAGAGAGGTGTCTCGGTCATGTCTACATAGTTCTCGAACCCATAGGGTCTGCACGCTTAACGTTCGATGACGATATAGTATTATATGAGTTATTTGATTTGTTGACCGAATGTTGTTCGGAGTCCCGGATGAGATCACAGACATGACGAGGAGTATCGAAATGGTCGAGAGGTAAATATTGATACATAGTACGATAGTATTCGGACACCAGAAGTGTTCCAGAGGGTACTGGGTATATATCGGGTCACCGGAAGGGGTTCCGGGCACCCCGGGCAAATGATATGGGCCTAATGGGCCAAGAGGGGAAACACACCATCCACCAGGGGCTGGTGCACCTCCATATGGGCTGAACCATAGGATAAGGAAAGAGGGGAAGGGAGAAGGAAAGGGGGGATTCGGCCTCCCCCTTCCTTCCCTCCTCCCTCCTCTTTCCTTCCCTCTCTGATAAATAAGGCAGGGGGGCCGGCCATGGGTTGACCCCAAGTAGGATTCAGCCTACTTGGGCGCCTCCTGGCTGCCTCCCCTCTCCCTCCCACCTATATATATGTGGGTGGGGCTCCCCTAGCACACCCCTAGACAATTGTTAGCCGTGTGCGGCGCCCTCCTCCACCGTTTCCTCCCACGGTCATATCTTCGCAGTGCTTAGGCGAAGCCCTGCGTGGATCACTTCACCGTTATCGTCACCATGCCGTCGTGCTGACGAAACTAATCTACTACCTCGATGTCTTGCTGGATCAAGAAGGCGAGGGACGTCACCGAGCTGAACGTGTGCAAAACTCAGAGGTGTCATAAGTCCAATACTCGATCGGTGGATCACGAAGAAAGTTCGGCTACATCAACCGCGTTGTGAAAAACTTCCGCTTATGGTCTATGAGGGTACGTAGACACACTCTTCCCCTCGTTGCTATGCATCTCCTAGATAGATCTTGTGTCAGCGTAGGATTTTTTTTGAAATTGCATGGTTCGTTCCCCAATAGTGGCATCCGAGCCAGGTCTATGCGTAGATGATATGCACGAGTAGAACACAAAGAGTTGTGGCGGTGATCGTCATACTGATTACCACCAACGTCTTATTTTGATTCGGGGGTATTGTAAGATGAAGCGTCCCGAACCAACCTTACATGACCATGTTCTTGAGACCGGTTCCACCAATTGACGTGCAACTAAATTTGCCTAAAGGTGGCTGGCGGGTGTTTGTTTCTCCTACTTTAGTTTAATCGAATTTGACTGCGGTCAGTGCTTATTGAAGGTTAAAACAACAAACTTGATAAATCACTCTTGTGGTTTTGTGCCGTAGGTAAGGAAGGTTCTTGCTAGAAGCCCGTTGTCGGATTCAGGGCTCCGCAGACCCAAGAAAGGTTCGAACTCTGGGGCGTGCGCAAAGAACTCAACCTCTCCAGCCAGCCAACACATCGCTCTCACAGCCTAGCTCGATGAACTGGAAAGGAAATGGATGCGACATTTTACCCAAGTTCGGGCCACCTTGAGGTGTCAGACCGTACTCCTGCTTTGTGGTGGATTGGCCTCGCGCGCGCTGAGGATGAACTAGTACAGAGGAAGAACTACCTCAGGAGGTTCGTTCTTGTGTTCGTGTTGGCTTCGGGGGTCTCTCCCCTTCTACGGTGGTGGCTAAGCTATATTTATAGTGGCCTCGGTCCTCTTCCTCCAAAACGAAGGCGGGAAGGATCCCATAGTGGGCAATTTGAAAGGGGACAAGTAGTACATCTTATCCTGACGGAAGGTGGACTTGCCTGCAAAGCTTCTGGTCATGACGCCGTGGTGGGCTCGGTGATGACATCAGTCCTGCCGTCCTTGTGACCTTGGTGTTGTTGCATGGGAATGGAAACTGTCGTGGAATTATCACGGCAGATATCCTAGTGTGAGGACTTTGTCGTGAGGCCACACATCTATGTGGTAGCTTGAGAGGGGTTGATCAGGATGAGAGACGCCATATAGATCAACACATAGGACAAGGATTTAGATAGCTTCGGGCTCCGGGAAACATCATCCGGAATATCCCTACATGCTTTTTGTGGCTAGGTCTCATTATGCTCATGAGGGAGAAGCCGCATAACCGGCTCTCCTCTAGTTGTGTCTAGCCTTAACGATTATTTTCTTGCTTGTCCCTCTTGGGGTGCCTTGCCCCTCCTTATATAACTTGAAGGGGTGGGTTACATGACTAGTCCTAGTAGGATTAGGATTACTCTATTACAAGTGGCGTCCTACTCTTGCTTCCTTTGGAAGGAAATATTCCTTATGCTTTCCTCTGAAGCCGTCCCACCATAACATGAGCCGGCCTTCTGGGCCTTGGGACTTTTCATCCGTTTGACCCGCCGCCAGGTTACTAATGAGTCGCCAAGATCGGGCGGGGTACCAGTGAGTCGCCACGCTCCAGCCGGGTCATACATCCGGCGGGTTACACTATGGGCTATATCCCCGACATTAGGCCCCAGTTTAATTTGGATTTATCCATGTTAAACTGATCCTGCAAAATAACTCAGGAACAAATTTGACAGGTTGTGATCCAGGTTAAATATTTTTGTAAGCCGACACCTGATCATCCTTAAGTCCTTGTCATTTCCTTCTTCTATAAAATCCGGGTCAACAGGCCTGCTTCATATTCAATTTGCTGACATTGGTTTCTCACAGAGAAATATTGTGAAGAATAATCCACTTGAGTTGGCCTCCAAAGCGCCAGCTTAAAAAATATTGGTCTTGAAATACTCATCTGATATTCAGCTGGCTTGAAGATGTAGAAACTTGCCAATTTATGATTACCAAAATTGTCGGGTTATGAATAGATGATGCCGAGTCATAATTGTTACTGACACCGGGTCATAATTATTGGTGACACCAGGTCATGATTGTTGCAGACACCGGGTCAATCTGGTCTGCTCAAAACTGAGAATTTGAAGATTTTTCTCCCTTATATGTATATCACCTGTAGCCCCCAAGTGCCAAGTTGTCATGCTTGCAGCAACCTGGGACATGTAATTGCCTTATGCTCATAAAAACTTCAACCAGTGTAGCCCCCAAGGGCCGGGTCATTATGCAATAATGAGCAGGGACTTTTATATATAATTCATTGATAATAACATCATATGATGTAATCTCCACCATGGGGCTTGAACCCACGTCCACAAGGTTAAGAGCTTTGTACTCTACCAACTGAGTAGTAGACATTTTCAATATAATGGATTTAAATGGTGTACCTAGAATTTTTAACAGGAGCAATTGGTAGCACCCAAGGGTCGTCTCATTACAATGTGATGAGTCGGATCTTCAATAAAGTGAGCCAAAAAAGGACTTTGCATTAGCCCCCAAGTGCCATGGTGCATGTTGGCAGTGACATGGGACTTGCATATTTGATATAATCTCAATCTGAATAATGTAGCCCGCAAGTGCCGGGTCGTAAGCCTGCAGCGACTCGGGACTATTACCTCCATTGTTAAATAAATCATGTCAATTGATAAAATAATAACCATTGCGCTAAAGCAACTTTGAAAACCTCAATCATAACACTTACCAGTTGACAAGTAAATCCGGAGTTTAAATACTCGACGGCTCTTGGCCGATGGCGACTTAATGCGCATTCATTGTAAGCCGGAATTTTTATAACCCGGCGGCTTATAGCCTTTGAGAAAATCCAGAACGGATTATCATTTTGAAGCATCAATTTTGATAATGAGCTTGAACTTAATCATTTATATAAGTCATATTTCTGCAAATCCTGCACAGAGTTTAAACAACATATGCCCTGGCGACTTAACGTCAAAGCCAGGGCGGGTAACACCCCAAACATAATATAGTCTTTATGCAATTATGGAAAAGACTAGGATTAAGGCCATTCTAGCCTAAACATACTGGCGACTTAACGTTAAAAGCCAGGGCGAGTTATCCAACCTCGCATATTTATATAATCAGGAAAACATACCTGTAGAAATTGGCTCATACTGTCGGCTTACATCGCCATATCCAATAAGGGAAATAACCCAATGATTGATAAGCGCATGATTCGAATGGCGCAATCCAAAATAGACCGGCGACTTAAAGTCCATAGCCAGGGCCGGTTTAAACATAATCATGTATAAACAATATCATACTTGTGATAGTGAATCATACTACCGGTTTATGATACATGTGCAGTAAGGGTGATAACCCAATCTTTAGAAGCCAAAACTTCCAAATGTTTTATGGTCATCATATGATGGTGACTTATTGTCGAAAGTCGAGATGGGTTAAATAGAGGCCACACATATATGCCTCAAATCTGAACAAAAAAGTCTCAAAACAAACCCAAAAGATTGTTTTCAAAAAACTTAATCCAAACAAAGAGAAAAATTGAGGCTTCTGATTCGAATACGATCAATAAGCTGGACCAAAAGGGGTTAAGCTAGGATTTCAATATGATCAGAAAGCCCCCTAGTGGTTTTGGCATTGCGCAGATCAACAGGGTACCAACAACTATGTTCTCTTTGGTTCGAATACGACCTATGTTTGAACAGGAAGCCCCAAATGACCTTGATACTTTTTTAACGACTCTGATTCGAATACGATCAAGAGGGTACCGACAGCTATGTTCTCTTTAGTTCGAATATGACCTATGTTTGAACAGGAAGCCCCCAAGTGACGTTTAAGATAAGCCAATAAGGCAGGATACTCCATATTGTGCCGGGTATTGAGCTTCAACGCTTTGTAGGAGACAAATTTCTCGTGAACCGGATTTTGAACCACATATTGAGCTCCAATGCTTTGTGAGAGACAGACTTCTCTTGAACCGGATTTTAAACCGGCATTCTTCATTTTGAGCCAGAAATTTTCTGATGGCCTTTAAATTTTTATCAATACGGTAGTAGCCTCCGGGACCGGGTTATCTTTCCCTCCAATGACCCGGAGCTCTTGAATTCACTAAAACTGGCCAATTCCGCCGAGTCATGTCATTGTAGCCCCCAAGTCTCAAGGCAACTTAAGGAGTTGTCTTGAGATTCTTCATATTTGACCGTGATATAAATCGGTATGAGCTCGGTAATATAATAGTCCCTTTTGCAGTAGACCACTTGCCCTGCATTAGAGAACTTGCAAGCTAGAGTAATTGATCTTTTTTAAAGAAAGCAATATGTAATATATAAAAATATACCGGATGGATTTCACCTGATATTTATCCATCGCTGAGTTGATGATCACCGTGGTGAAGCCAAAATCAATCACGGTTGAACAGGCCGCGGGAGCAGACATATGAGCCGGCGCGGCGTTGTAAGTCGGCCGTGCTGTTGTAAGCCAGCGTGGACGGGCGAGTCAATCGCAGCGTTGGAAACGTCTCAGACGCGGGCGAGTCGGCCGCATGCATGGACGATGAGTCAGTCGCGTGTGTTGATATAGCGAGGGCGGTGAATTGTGGACGTATCCATCCAGCAGCACGGCACGGGCAGACGCTAATGCAAAAATAATGCCAGTGCACGCTGTCGGTGTCAAAACCGGCGGATCTCGGGTAGGGGGTCCCGAACTGTGCGTCTAGGTGGATGGTAACAGGGGACAAGGGACACGATGTTTTACCCAGGTTCGGGCCCTCTTGATGGAGGTAAAACCCTACGTCCTGCTTGATTGATATTGATGATGTGGGTATTACAAGAGTAGATCTACCACGAGATCAAGGAGGCTAAACCGTAGAAGCTAGCCTATGGTATGATTGTTGTTCGTCCTATGGACTAAGACCATCCGGTTTATATAGACACCGGAGAGGGCTAGGGTTACACAGAGTCGGTTACAATGGTAGGAGATCTACATATCCGTATCGCCAAGCTTGCCTTCCACGCCAAGGAAAGTCCCATCCGGACACGGGACGAAGTCTTCAATCTTGTATCTTCATAGTCTTGGAGTCCGGCCGATGATGATAGTTCGGCTATCTGGACACCCCCTAGTCCGGGACTCCCTCAGTAGCCCCTGAACCAGGCTTCAATGACGACGAGTCCAGCGCGCATATTGTCTTCGGCATTGCAAGGCGGGTTCCTCCTCCGAATAATTTATAGAAGATTGTGAACACTAGGATAGTGTCCGGCTCTGCAAAATAAATTCCACATACCACCATAGAGAGAATAATATTTACACAAGTTCAATCTGCTGACGTATTTCGTGGCGTGACATCACACCATAACCAAGCCTTTACTCGATTTGTTTTTATCGTACCACCTCAGCGCGTTTAGCGAAGCGGTTTCCTTGGCACGTCTCGTCGAAGCAGAGATCGTGTTCTCCTTATTCCGGGATTCCCATCAATACGGACGTGGGTAACCCAACCGCGCCATTGATTGCGGCGCTTGTGAGATAAGCGAGTTTTATCGGGCCGGTGGGGACACATGGTTTCGTCCGCCCATATAAGGGGATAAAGATCCACCCTTTTACCTGCGCCTTCTTCCTCCTTTGCTTATCCATCTCCGTGAACTCGAGCTCCAGTGCCCAAGTCTGCACATCTCACCTCAACCTTCTCCAACCATGTCCGGAGCGGGAGGCAAGTGGATGGCCTCCTCCGTCACGGAGGGGCACATCCAGAAGCTGCGCAGCGCCGGATATCTGTCCAGCGACATCGCGCACCGGCTCCCCGACGAGGGGGAGCTCATCCCCACCCCCAGGCCCCATGAGAGGGTAGTATTCCCTTCCCATTTCCTCCGTGGACTGGGCTTCCCCCTCCATCCCTTTGTCCAGTGACTCATGTTCTACTACGGCCTTGATTTCCATGATCTGGCCCCGAATTTGATCCTCAACATCTCGGCATTTATCCTCGTGTGTGAGGCCTTCCTCTGCATCCCGCCCCACTTCGTCTTGTGGCTCAAGACCTTCAGTGTTAAGCCGAAGGTTGTGAAGGGCAGCCAAGCGGAGTGTGGAGGCGCCATGCGGGCAAGATGCCCAACGCTACTTGGCTCGAGGGCACCTTCGTGGAAACCATTAAGGGGTGGCAATCGGGGTGGTTCTACATCACCGAGCCGCGTGACCCTGAATGGGCAGCGGCCCCCGAATTCAGATCTGGCATCCCCATACGGCTCACCTCCTGGAAAGAGAGTGGCCGGACATGGGGTGATTCGGAGGAGCTGACCGGACTTCAAGCCTGCATACAAAAGTTAGTGAACAATAAGCTCAAGCTTGTCAACGTAGTCCAGGTCATGCTCATCCGCCGGATTCTCCCGTGCCAACAACGGGACTTCAATATGTGGGAGTTCGATCCGGCGCAGCACCAGACTTTGAGCGGGCTCTTCGACACTACGTACGAAGAGGCCTGGAGGGTGCTGTTTAAGGGCGCCGAGGCTCCCGCATCCGCTACCGAAGATCGCGGATTCAGCTCGCAGCGTCCGGCTAGCAAGATAAGCGATTTTACCCTTTACGGGACACTTGTTTTCCATAGTTTGACTCTATGCGGGATCTAAACTCCCTCTCCTTTGACAGGACTGGCTGAAGAAGGCCGAGCAGACTAACTGTCTGGCCCCTCTGCCAGAAGACCCAACGGACGCCCGTTTAACGGGGCTGCTGGTTCCGGCACCCCACGTGGTGCCGGAGAAGAAGGCCAAGAAGAAGGCCACGGGCACTCGAAAGAGTTCCCGTTTTCAGGTGTCATCGGACGATTACTCCGAGGCGGACTCCTCCCACGAAGGCGAGGAGGAGAAGAAAGAGGCCTCTCCCCCAGCGAGGGGAGGGAAGAAAAGGAAGGCCTCCCCAACGAGGGAGGCCGAAGGGTGCAAGAAGGGAAGGACTCTTCCCCCGGACTGCTCTGCCAACGCCGGCGACGACGACGACGATTGGGCTCCAAGGGCCAAGCCCCTGGCGAGATCGTAACTATCCGGACTCCCGAATAACTTCACGATTTATCTTTTCGCCACATGGTGTGTTTCTAATGCCGCATACAACCCTGCAGTCCGCCCAAGGATGATCTTCCCGCTTCGTCGAGCGGGTCCTTGGGTGCGTCGGATATGGATTCCCTACCGACCGCCTCCACCCCCCGTGATACGGACGATGCCGAGGTGGGATCCCGGGAAGGGACCCGCCAGGAGGAGGAGGCCCCGGAGGTGCCACAGGGCAACCTCCCGGACTTTGTATCGGACTCCGTACCGGAACCTGTAGTGGCTCCTGAGTCCGGCGGGTGACCCCTTTGTAAGAAGGGCAAGACCATGATGCCGGCGGCCTCCGTCCAACTAGAGGCGCCGGATAGCTTGATGGAGGCGCTCAACGGCGCTTCCATCAAAGAGGAACACCGCACCGTTATGAGTGCGGTGATTCAGAAGGTTCAGCTTGCCAAGAGCGGGCTGACCGAAGCCTGCAGCAGCCTTCTAACAGGCTTTGAGGTAATAATTTTGATATATGTAAAATAGTACCGCATAGACAGTAGCCCCTGATGCTCGGTTCGGTGTTCGGAAAGAAAAGCCGGACTGAGGATCTAAAAAGATATACGCAGGAGTCATAAAAATATGTCAATATGGGATTACAGGCTGTGCTGCTGACCTCTGCCGCACTGACTGCCGAGGTCAATACTTTGAAGCAAAGCCTCGAGCGGTCCGAGAACGAGCTCGGCCGTGCCAAGAAGCAGCTCGAGGGCAAGGAAGGTAAGTAACACCTTATTAAAATTGTACCTTACAGAAAAGGATTTGGTTGCAAGAAGAATGACAAGGAATACGTGGGTATTGCAGGGGCCACGAACAAGGTGGCGACCCTAAAGGAGGCGGTGTCCGCGGCCGAACGCAATGCGGCCGCGGAGCGCACTGAGCGAGAGAAGCAGGAGGCCCGCATGATTGCGGGTGAGTGCTCCAAAGATGTAATATTTGAGTAGACCCGCATTTTGTTATCCTGTGCGCTGAAAACTATGTTCATATGCGCTAAGCAACGCTTGTTAATTTAAAATATTACCTTCTGTGCGGCCGTTTATCAAATCTGAGAGATGGAAAGTCATCGGCTTCGGCCCCCATGCCACGAGTGCTGGGGTGTTCGGGATAAATTTGAGCACTCTTATTCCCATTTTTGGGTCCATCTAGGGAGGCGCTCAACACAACGAACAAGGCAACCGGACTTATAATGCTTGAACACTCTCACTTAGCCATAGAATTCTATAATCTTAAATTTCGGCGAAGCCCCTAGTGTTCGGAAGGCCGAATTTGGGGCGCTATCCACGCCTGGGCCGGACAAAGCCGGTTCCTCGCTCTAAGCGGCATAAGTCATTAGGGACTCGAAAAGACCTCTCGAACAGCGACCGGCTCTCGCCTCATCATGACGGTCAATTTTAGCTTTCTCCACTAAGGCGCTCGCCCAGCTCAACTGGGACGCAATCGCAGTGGTTCTCCCAGTGCTACCTTAGCCGATACAACGGAACGTAAGGTACCAAAACATGGGAGCCGGGCAAACCCAACTATTGACCCAAGACATGATTCGGAGCCGATGCATATAATGCTATAAGTTCGGGGTGCCGCACTTGTGGAAGTGTTCGGACTTATCACACCATGATGCGGAAAACATAAGCCCCTGGTGTATTTAGCCGTACCAAAGTGTACGGATGAAACATGTCATAAATGAACATATGTATAAGAAAGAAATGCAATTATAAGCAAAAAGGTGCTGCATTGTTTATTCAAGAAATACTGCTGTGAATGCAGAACGATACAAATAGTGCGATAAGAAAGGGATGGGATTATTAAACATGTCCCCCTCCAGGGGTAGGCTGCGGAATGGTGTATAAAACAGATTTAATGCTCGTAATGGAGACCACCTGGATATTCGTCGTAGCCTTTCTCCTTCCCTGACTGTTGCATCCTGAGTTCGGCGGGTCTACTGCCGGACAGGGCCTCTGATGAACGGGGTCCTGTGGTTAAAAAAAGGAAAAGAGAAAAAAAGGAACGACACACTTGAGAGCCCCTGGTGTGGTTAAGCCCCATTCTGGGCCTATCGTGGTCGTGCCCCTCCCCCTATGCCCATGGTATCTCCAGAGCGTAATGATGTACGCGAAGGACCAGTCTTGCAATTTTGCGGGGGCTGGTTTGGGGCCGCATTGCTACGCGTGCTCGGAACGTGCCAGGTGGTCTTGTTGTAGGTTACTCCGGGCGTGTTTGGCTGTGTCCTTTCGCTTAACGGCCAGACTCGAGAATTGCCTTAAGAGGCTGCACTGTACTTCTCCCGCGAGAGCCGCTGTATGTTCCTCCGTTCGGAGGGAGAGTTCAGTGTTTCCATTGACCGTGATGACGCCTCGAGGGCCTGGCATCTTGAGATTGAGGTATGCGTAGTGCGGCACCGCGTTGAACGTTGCAAACGCGGTACGTCCGAGCAGAGCATGATAGCCGCTGCGGAACGGAACTATGTCGAAGATTAACTCCTCACTTCGGAAGTTATCCGGGGATCCCAAGACCACTTCCAGTGTAACTGAGCCTGTACAATTGGCCTCTACGCCTGGTATGACGCCTTTAAAGGTCGTCTTTGTGGGTTTAATCCTTGAGGGGTCTATGCCCATTTTGCGCACTGTATCCTGGTAAAGCAGGTTCAGGCTGCCGCCGCCGTCCATCAGGACTCTGGTGAGGTGAAATCCATCGACGATTGGGTCTAAAACCAATGCGGCGAATACACCGTGGCGGATGCTGGTGGGGTGGTCCCTTCGATCAAAAGTGATCGGACAGGAGGACCATGGGTTGAACTTCGGGGCGACTCGCTCCATCGCGTATACATCCCTGAGTGCATGCTTCCGCTCCCTTTTGGGAATGTGGGTTGCGTATATCATGTTCACCGTCCGCACTTGTGGGGGGAAACCCTTCTGCCCTCTATTGTTCGGTGGTCGGGTCTCTTCCTCGTCATCGCTATGCAGCCCCTTGTCGTTGTTTTCGGCAATTAGCTTGCCTGCCTGCTTGAAGACCCAACAGTCCCTGTTGGTGTGGTTAGCTGGCTTTTCGGGGGTGCCGTGTATCTGGCACGAGTGATCGAGTATTCGGTCCAAATTGGACGGGCCCAGAGTAGTTCTTTTGAATGGCTTTTTCCGCTGACCGGGTTTAGAGCCTATGAATCCGGCATTGATTTCCGTATCCTCATTATTGTCGCCGTTAATGTGGCGTTTGTTCTTGTTGCGACGTGACCTGCCATTGCGGTCCTTGATATCCAGACTGCCAGAATTTTTGCTGAGGTTGTTGCTGCGGGCTATCCAGCTGTCCTCTCCCACGCAGAAGCGGGTCATCAGTGATGTGAGGGCTGCCATGGATTTCGGCTTTTCCTGTCCCAGGTGCCGGGCAAGCCACTCATCGCGGATGTTATGTTTGAAGACCGCGAGGGCCTCCGCATCCGGACAGTCGACGATTTGATTTTTCTTAGTTAAGAACCGTGTCCAGAATTGTCTGGACGATTCGTCTGGCTGCTGAATTATATGGCTTAGGTCGTCAGCGTCTGTTGGTCACACATACGTGCCCTGGAAGTTATCAAGGAATGCGGCTTCCAGGTCCTCCCAACTCCCAATTGATTCTGCTGGCAACCTGTTGAGCCAATGTCGAGCTGGTCCTTTAAGCTTGAGTGGGAGGTATTTGATGGCATGAAGATCATCACCGCGGGCCATGTGGATATGAAGGAGATAGTCTTCGATCCAAACCGCGGGGTCTGTTGTGCCATCATAAGATTCAATATTCACGGGTTTAAACCCTTCGGGGATTTGATGATCCATTACTTCATCTATGAAGCATAGTGGGTGTGCGGCGCCTCTGTATTGGGCTATATCACGACGAAGCTCAAGAGAGTTTTGTCTACTGTGTTCGGCCCGGCCGGACTTGCTATGTCCGGCGCAACGGTTGTCGTCACGTATCATGGGGCGCCCATGCGATCCGTAGATCGATCTTGATTGCCTTGCCTTATCCTCCAATATATCTCGCAAGTCCAGGGCGTTCCCCTATGGCCTTGTGCTTTTCGAGCGATGCCGGTGTACGGTTCTAGTGGAGGGCCTAAAGGCCTCTCTGTCGCGGCCACGGGGTGGTCGGTCAGCCGTATCGTGCGCTGGTGATGCGGGTTCATATACCTCCTCTAATCGGGGGAGCAGCTTGCGTTTGGGGTAGCTTTTGGAGGGGCGTTCGAGCTCATGCTCTTCGGCCATAAGGACTTCAGTCCATCTGTCAACTAGCAGGTCTTGATCAGCTCTAAGCTGGTGCTGCTTTTTCTTGAGGCTGTTTGCCGTGGCCATAAGCCTGCGTTTAAAATGCTCTTGTTCGACGGGATCCTCAGGCACGACAAATTCGTCGTCGTCGAGGCTTGCCTCGTCTCCGGAGGGAGGCATGTAATCCTCTACCTCTTCGTCTACCGCTCTCTCATGAGGGCTGGCGTCTCCGTCCTCCTGTGCTGAATCTTGCTGGAGGGGGTTGTCTTCGGCACTGTCTGGGGTATTATTATCTCCGGTGCCGGAATCTCCATTCTTGTTGTGGCGGGATTTAGAGCGGCGCCACTGACGCCGAAGCTTGGGCTGTTTCTTGGAGGGGTCGTCCTCCGCTGCTCCTTCGCCATTCCCATCCTTTGGGATATCCACCATGTATATGTCATATGATGAGGTGGCTTTCCGGTGCCCAGTAGGCGCTGGTTCTTGGTCGTCTCCGGCATCGTCGGTCATACTGTCGATGTCCTCGGAGTCGAAGTCTAGCATGTCGGTTAGATCGTCGACAGTGGCTACTAAGTGGGTGGTGGGTGGGCTTTGAATTTCTTCGTCGTCCGCATCCCAACCGTCCTGACCGCAGTCCGGCCAGGGCTCTCCTGATAACGAGAGATACTTTAGCAAACTCAAGATGTCGCCGAAAGGTGAGTGTTGAAAGATGTCCGCAGCGGTGAACTCCATGATCGGCGCCCAATCGGATTCGATTGGAGGGGGCGCGGGAGGTTCGGAGTCCGGCGAGGAGTCCGGCACCTCGGACTCACAAGCTTCACAAGGGACAAGGTCAGTATTCGGCTCCATCGCCGTAGAGGTTGCAGCCCCCGAGGCGGTGTCTAGCCACCCGTCCTCGATCTGCACAGCAGGCTCCAAATCGAGGGTCGGAGCGGACTCGTGTGCGGCCTCCAGGGCACTGTCCGGCTGTAGAGCTAAATCATGCTCATCGTGACAGTGCGGCACGCTCGGCTGTGGCTCGAATCCATCGAAGATCAAGTCTGCGCGGATGTCAGCCATGAAGTTCAAACTTCCAAATCTGACCTGACGGCCAGGGGCGTAGCTTTCGATCTGCTCCAGATGGCCAAGCGAATTGGCCCGCAGTGCAAAGCTGCCGAATACGAAGATCTGTCCAGGGAAAAAAGTCTCGCCCTGGACTGCGTCGTTGTTGATGATCGAAGAAGCCATCGAGCCTATCGGTGACGACACAGAGGAACTCTCAATGAAAGCGCCATTGTCGGTGTCAAAACCGGCGGATCTCGGGTAGGGGGTCCCAAACTGTGCGTCTAGGTGGATGGTAACAGGAGACAAGGGACACGATGTTTTACCCAGGTTCGGGCCCTCTTGATGGAGGTAAAACCCTATGTCCTGCTTGATTGATATTGATGATGTGGGTATGACAAGAGTAGATCTACCACGAGATCAAGGAGGCTAAACCCTAGAAGCTAGCCTATGGTATGATTGTTGTTCATCCTATGGACTAAGACCATCCGGTTTATATAGACACCGGAGAGGGCTAGGGTTACACAGAGTCGGTTACAATGGTAGCAGATCTACATATCCGTATCGCCAAGCTTGCCTTCCACGCTAAGGAAAGTCCCAATCTACATATCCGTATCTACATATCCGTATCGCCAAGCTTGCCGGACACGGGACGAAGTCTTCAATCTTGTATCTTCATAGTCTTGGAGTCCGGCCGATGATGATAGTTCGGCTATCCGGACACCCCCTAGTCTGGGACTCCCTCACACCCCCTTTATGCAACACCTTTGTAAGGAGTAATGGTCCTGCGAAAAAATATTACCAGCCAGAATAATTGTTCCCAGATGAATATGTATTGAAAAATAAATAGGATAGATAGGACCTTGTATTTTTGTCAGATAAACGAGGATGCTGGTGTTGAATGAATTTTTCGGTAGCTTGGCATGGTACAGACGCTTGCACGACCTCAACAAGCCTAACATCATCGCTGGGTAATTTTCCTTGAACGAACATTTGATCTTCTGCTGTATAGCCATAGTACCAGGCCTCCATGTAACCTTCCCTCCTTTGTCTTTTTCTTATCTCACATGATGTTTGTACAAGGAATGCTTTGATTGAACTGCCATCAATGCTTCAACGCATGCACATACAGGTCACTCATGAGTCATGACACCCCCCATGCTGCGACTGTCAAATACATGGAGGGATAACTTGATCCATGTGGAAAGCGCTGCTTTTAAACCGGAAGAAAAAAATGATAGAACGTCATCCGCCTCCCTCTGCTGATACATGTCATCTGGACTCCATGTACTGCTTCCTTTCTTTGCACTTTATCTCCTCCGACAAACACACATTTTCTGTTCTTCTCGTTCACTCGCCTATATTAAGAACCAGAATCCTTCTCCCATTTACTTATGCAGCAATAGCAAAACAACACTGACGACCCACCACTCGTGGGATACACAACGGTACGATGCAGACACCTCCAGCCGCTCCAACCACTCCACTCGCTTTTTCACCGCAGCAGAAGCGGTGGTAAAGTCACAGGGGCAGGTGGCCATGGAGGCGCGGGCCTTGGCAGTGGAGACGGCGCCGGCGAGGGAGGCTCGCAGCAGAAGCGGCTTGTGATCGAATCTGCAGGCGAGGTGACCTGGCAGCCAGGCGCAGGCGACGCCAACTGCTGGGGGAGCAGAGATGGTCGCGGTGACCCGGCGGCCCGGGCGAGCGGAGCCAATCATGGAGACAGAGGGTGGCGCTAGCCCTGGACGTGGCGGCTCAAAACATGGCACATTGCGCAATGGTAACATCTCCAGGAGGCGAGGTGCAATGGCGATTCAGATGAAAGACGAGGCAGGATGGCGACTCGGACGGACGGCAAGGTGCGACGGAGACTTGCAGAGGCCTTTGAGCAAAAAAATAAGCCGGAGCTACGGCTGAATCCATGGCAGCGGTAGTTTGGCACGACTGCAGGAAAGAAAGCAAGGTGGGTCTGGAAACCGCAAGCTCACGAAAACGACGGGTCGACGAGGCTACGGCCGGTAGGGCTCGGCTCAAAGACGGCGACATCCACAAACGACGTTTGGGGTTCAGCACACTGAGCGGTGCATTAAGGACATCAGCTTTCTATTGTCCGCATAATCGCTACTGTCAACTTTCAACTATATTTTCTCTAGGAACATATCTAAAACGGCGGAACTAAAGCACGAGCTTACGACATAATTTGCAAAGATCTTTTGACTATGTTCAGGATAATTAAGTTCATCTTATGAACTCCCACTCAGATAGACATCCCTCTAGTCATCTAAGTGATTACATGATCCGAGTCAATTAGGCCGTGTCCGATCATCACGTGAGACGGACTAGTCATCATCGGTGAACATCTTCATGTTGATCGTATCTGCTATACGACTCATGCTCGACCTTTTGATCTCTTGTGTTCCGAGGCCATGTCTGTACATGCTAGGCTCGTCAAGTCAACCTAAGTGTTTCGCGTGTGTAAATCTGTCTTACACCTGTTGTATGTGAACGTAAGGATCCATCACACCCGATCATCACGTGGTGCTTAGAAATGACGAACTTTCGCAACGGTGCACAGTTAGGGGGAACACTTTCTTGAAATTTTAATGAGGGATCATCTTATTTACTACCGTCGTTCTAAGCAAACAAGATGCATAAACATGATAAACATCACATGCAATCAAATAGTGACATGATATGGCCAATATCATTTTGCTCCTTTTGATCTCCATCTTCGGGGCTCCATGATCATCATCGTCACCGGCATGACACCACGATCTCCATCATTGTGTCTTCATGAAGTTGTCTCGCCAACTATTACTTCTACTACTATGGCTACCGATTAGCAATAAAGTAA
Source organism: Triticum dicoccoides (assembly GCF_002162155.2). Lineage (NCBI taxonomy): Eukaryota > Viridiplantae > Streptophyta > Magnoliopsida > Poales > Poaceae > Triticum > Triticum dicoccoides. Next base: position 78,198,838 of record NC_041387.1, read on the forward strand.
AGTAATTACATGGCGTTGTTCAATGACACGCAGGTCATACAATAAATAAAGACAACTCCTATGGCTCCTGCCGGTTGTCATACTCATCGACATGCAAGTCGTGAATCCTATTACAAGAACATGATCAATCTCATACTTCACATATCATTCATCACATTCTTCTTGGCCATATCACATCACAAAGCATACCCTGCAAAAACAAGTTAGATGTCCTCTAATTGTCGTTTGCATGTTTTACGTGGCTGCTATGGGTTTCTAGCAAGAACGTTTCTTACCTACGCAAAACCACAAAGTGATATGCCAATTGCTCTTTACCCTTCATAAGGACCCTTTTCATTGAATCCGTTCCGACTAAAGTGGGAGAGACTGGCACCCGCTAGCCACCTTATGCACCAAGTGCATGTCAGTCAGTGGAACCTGTCTCACGTAAGAGTACGTGTAAGGTCGGTCCGGGCCGCTTCATCCCACAATACCGTCGAAACAAGATTGGACTAGTAACGGTAAGCATATTGAACAAAATTAACGCCCACAACTACTTTGTGTTCTACTCGTGCAAAGAATCTACGCAATAGACCTGGCTCTGATGCCACTGTTGGGGAACGTAGCAGAAATTCAAAATTTTCCTACGTGTCACCAAGATCTATCTATGGAGAAACTAGCAACGAGGGGAAGGAGAGTGCATCTACATACCCTTGTAGATTGCTAAGCGGAAGCGTTCAAGAGAACGGGGTTGAAGGAGTCGTACTCGTCGTGATCGAAATCACCGGAGATCCTAGTGCCGAACGGACGGCACCTCCGCGTTCAACACACGTACAGCCCGGTGACGTCTCCCACGCCTTGATCTAGCAAGGAGAGAGGGAGAGGTTTAGGAAGACTCCATCCAGCAGTAGCACAATGGCGTGGTGGTGGTGGAGGAGCGTGCGAATCCTGCAGGGCTTCGCCAAGCACCGCGGGAGAGGAGGAGTACTTGGGAGAGGGGGAGGGCTGCGCCAGAACTTGTGGTGCGGCTGCCCTCCCACCCCTCCACTATTTATAGGTGGGGGAAAGAGGAGGCCGTCCCCCTTAGATCCCATCTAGGGTTGGGGGCGGCGGCCAAGGGGGGAGGAGTGCCTCCCAAGTCAAGTGGAGGCCTCCCCCTTTAGGGTTTTCCCCTTCCCATGCGCATGGGCCTTGGGGGGGGGGGCTGGTGCCCCTGGCCCATTAAGGCTAGGGCGCCCCCCTATAGCCCATGCTACTGTATTAGACGTGGTGGAACAATTTCCGGACCTCCGGACCCCTCCGGAATCCTCCGGAACCTTCTGGAAGCTTCCCGGTACAATACCGAAAAAACCCAAACTTTTCCGGAACCCGAACAACAACTTTCCATATATAAATATTTACCTCCGGACCATTCCGGAACTCCTCGTGACGTCCGGGATCTCATCCAGGACTCCGAACAACATTCGGTAACCACATACCAACTTCCTTTATAACCCTAGCGTCATCGAACCTTAAGTGTGTAGACCCTACGGGTTCGGAAACCATGCAGACATGACCGAGACGTTCTCCGGTCAATAACCAACAGCGGGATCTGGATACCCATGTTGGCTCCCACATGTTCCGCGATGATCTCATCGGATGAACCATGATGTCAAGGACTCAATCAATCCCGTATACAATTCCCTTTCTCTAGCGGTATTGTACTTGCCCGAGATTTGATCGTCGGTATACCGATACCTTGTTCAATGTCATTACCGGCAAGTCTCTTTACTAGTTTCCGTAACACATCATCCCGTGATGAACCCCTTGGTCACATTGTGCACATTATGATGATGTCCTACCGAGTGGGCCCAAAGATACCTCTCCGTTTACATGGAGTGACAAATCCCAGTCTCGATTCGTGCCAACCCAACAGACACTTTCGGAGATACCTGTAGTGCACCTTTATAGCCACCCAGTTACGTTGTGACGTTTGGTACACCCAAGGCATTCCTACGGTATCCGGGAGTTGCACAATCTCATGGTCTAAGGAAATGATACTTGATATTAGAAAAAGCTTTATCATACGAACTATGATCTTTGCGCCAGGCTTAGGATTGGGTCTTGTCCATCACATCATTCTCCTAATGATGTGATCCCGTTATCAATGACATCCAATGTCCATGGTCAGGAAACAGTAACCATCTATTGATCAACGAGCTATTCAACTAGAGGCTTACTAGGGACATAGTGTTGTCTATGTACCCACACATGTATCTGAGTTTCCTATCAATACAATTATAGCATGGATAATAAACGATTATCGTGAACAAGGAAATATAATAATAACTAATTTATTATTGCCTCTAGGGCATATTTCCAACAGTCTCCCACTTGCACTAGAGTCAATAATCTAGTTCACATCGCCTTGTGATTAACACTCACAGGTCACATCGCCATGTGACCAACATCCAAAGAGTTTACTAGTGTCATTAAACTAGTTCACATCATCATGTGATTAAGACTCAATGAGTTCTAGGGTTTGATCATGTTTTCCTTGTGAGAGAAGTTTTAGTCAACGGGTCTGCAGTATTCAGATTCGTATGTACTTTGCAATTATCTATGTCATATTGTAAATGCTGCTTCCATGTTCCACTTGAAGCTATTCCAAATGGTTGCTCCACTATACGTATCCGGTTTTCTACTCAGAGTCATTCGGATAGGTGTTAAATCTTGCATCGACGTAACCCTTTACGCCGAACTCTTTATCACCTCCATAATCGAGAAACATGTCCTTATTACTCCAAGGACAATTTTGACCGCCATCTGGTGATCTACTCCTTGATCACCTTTGTACTCTCTTGCCAGATATGTAGCAAGGCACACAACCGGTGCGGTACTTAGCATAGCATACTGTAGAGCCTACGTCTAAAGCATAGGGGACGACCTTCGTCCTTTTTCTCTTTTCTGCCATGGTCGAGCTTTAAGTCTTAACTTCGTACCTCACATCTCAGGCAAGAACTCCTTCTTTGACTGATCCATCTTGAACACCTTCAAGATCATGTCAAGGTATGTGCTCATTTGAAAGTACCATTTAGCATTTTTTTTGATCTATCCTCATAGATCTTGATGCTCAATGTTCAAGTAGCTTAATCCAGGTTTTCTATTGAAAAACACCTTTCAAATAACCCTATATGCTTTCCAGAAATTCTACATCATTTCTGATCAACAATATGTCAACAACATATACTCATCAGAAATTCTATAGTGCTCCCACTCACTTCTTTGGAAATACAAGTTTCTCATGAACTTTGTATAAACCCAAAATATTTGATCATCTCATCAAAGCGCACATTCCAACTCCGAGATGCTTACTCCAGTCCTTAGAAGGATCGCTAGAGCCAGCATACCTTTTAGCATCCTTAGGATCGACAAAACTTTTCTGATTGTATCACATACAACCTTTCCTTACGAAACCTGGTAAGGAAACTCGTTTTGACATCCATTTGCCAGATTTCATAAATGCAGCTAATGCTAACATGATTCCGACGGACTTAAGCATCGCTACGGATGAGAAAATCTCATCGTAGTCAACTCCTTGAACTTGTGAAGAACTCTTCACCACAAGTCGAGCTTCATAGACGGTGACATTACCATCCACGTCCGTCTTCTTCTTAAAGATCCATTTATTTCAATGGCTTGCCGATCATCGGGCAAGTCCACCAAAGTCCACGCTTTGTTATGATACATGGATCCTATCTCGGATTTCATGGCTTCTAACCATTTGTCGGAATTTGGGCCCACCATCGCTTCTCCATAGCTCGTAGGTTCATTGTTGTCTAGCAACATGACCTTCAAGACAGGATTACTGTGCCACTCTGAAGTGGTACGCATCCTTGTCACCCTACGAGGTACGGTAGTGACTTGATCCAAAACTTCATGATCACTATCATAAGCTTCTACTTCAATTGGTGTACGTGCCACAGGAACAACTTCCTATGCCCTGCTACACACTAGTTGAAGTGACGGTTCAATAACCTCATCAAGTCTCCACCATCCTCCCACTCAATTCTTCGTGACAAACTTTTTTCTCGAGAAAGGACCCGATTCAAGAAACAACCCCTATTGCTTTCGGATCTGAATTAGGAGGTATACCCAACTGTTTTGGGTGTCCTATGAAGATGCATTTTATCCGCTTTGGGTTCGAGCTTATCAACCTGAAACTTTTTCACATAAGCGTCGTAGCCCCAAACCTTTAAGAAACGACAACTTAGGTTTCTCCAAACCACAGTTCAAACGGTGTCGTCTCAACGGAATTACGTGGTGCCCTATTTAAAGTGAGTGTGGTTGTCTCTAATGCCTAACCCATGAACGATAGTGGTAATTCGATAAGAGACATCATGTTACGCACCATATCCAATAGGGTGCAACTATGATGTTCGGACACACCATCACACTATGGTGTTCCAGGCGGTATTAATTGTGAAACAATTCCCACAATGTCTTAATTGCGTGCCAAAGCTTGTAACTCAGATACTCATCTCTATGATCATATCATAGACTTTTTATCCTCTTGCCACAATGATCTTCAACTTCACTCTGAAATTACTTGAACCATTCAATAATTCAGACTTGTGTTTGATCAAGTAAATATACTCAGTATCTACTCAAATCATCCGTGAAGTAAGAACATAATGATATTCACTGCATGCCTCAGCACTCATTGGACTGCACACATCAAAATGTGTTGCTTCCAACAAGTTGCTATCTTGTTCTATTTTACTGAAAACGAGGCTTTCAGTCATCTTGCCCATGTGGTATAATTTGCATATCTCAAGTGATCCAAAATCAAGCGAGTCCAAACGATCCATCTACATGGAGTTTCTTCATGCGTATACACCAATAGACATGGTTCGCATGTTTCAAACTTTTCAAAAACGAGTGAGTCCAAAGATCCATCAACATGGAGCTTCTTCATGCGCTTTATACCAATATGACTTACATGGCAGTGCCACAAGTAAGTGGTACTATCATTACTATCTTCTATCTTTTGGCATGAACATGTGTATCACTACGATCGAGATTCAATAAACCATTCCTTTAGGTGCAAGACCATTAAAGGTGTTATTCAAATAAATAGAGTAACCATTATTCTCGTCTATGCTCAACGCAAACACCAAATGACAATTATTCAGGTTTAATACTAATCTTGATGGTAGAGGGAGCGTGCGATGTTTGATCACATCAAACTTGGAAACACTTCCAACACATATCGTCATCTCACCTTTAGCTAGTCTCCGTTTATTCCGTAGCTCTTTTATTTCGAGTTACTAACACTTAGCAACCGAACTGGTATCTTAATACCCTGGTGCTACTAGGAGTACTAGTAAAGTACACATTAACATAATGTATATCCAATATACTTCTATCGACCTTGCCAGCCTTCTCATCTACCAAGTATCTAGGGTAATGCTGCTCCAGTGGCTGTTCCCCTTATTACAGAAGCACTTAGTCTCGGGTTTGGGTTCAACCTTGGGTTTCTTCACTAGAGCAGCAGCTGATTTGCCATTTCATGAAGTATCCCTTCTTGCCCTTGCCCTTCTTTGAAACTAGTGGTTTCACCAACCATCAACAATTGATGCTCCTTCTTGATTTCTACTTTCGCGGTGTCAAACATCGCGAATACCTCAAGGATCATCATCTCTATCCCTGATATGTTATAGTTCATCACGAAGCTCTAGCAGCTTGGTGGCAATGACTTTGGAGAAACATCACTATCTCATCTGGAAGATCAAATCCCACTCGATTTGAGTGATTGTTGCACTTCAGACAATCTGAGCACAAGCTCAACGATTGAGCTTTTCTCCCTTAGTTTGCAGGCTAAGACAATCGTCGGAGGTCTTATACCTCTTGACGTGGGCACGAGCCTGAAATCCCAATTTCAGCCCTCGAAACATCTCATATGTTCCGCGATGTTTCGAAAACGTCTTTGGTGCCTCAACTCTAAACCGTTTAACTGAACTATCACGTAGTTATCAAAACGTGTATGTCCGATGTTCGCAACATCCACAAACGACGTTTGGGGTTCAGCACACTGAGCGGTGCATTAAGGACATCAGCTTTCTATTGTCCGCATAATCGCTACTGTCAACTTTCAACTATATTTTCTCTAGGAACATATCTAAAACGGCGGAACTAAAGCGTGAGCTTACGACATAATTTGCAAAGATCTTTTGACTATGTTCAGGATAATTAAGTTCATCTTATGAACTCCCACTCAGATAGACATCCCTCTAGTCATCTAAGTGATTACATGATCCGAGTCAACTAGGCCGTGTCCGATCATCACGTGAGACGGACTAGTCATCATCGGCGAACATCTTCATGTTGATCGTATCTGCTATATGACTCATGCTCGACCTTTCGGTCTCTTGTGTTCCGAGGCCATGTCTGTACATGCTAGGCTCGTCAAGTCAACCTAAGTGTTTCGTGTGTGTAAATCTGTCTTACACCTGTTGTATGTGAACGTAAGGATCCATCACACCCGATCATCACGTGGTGCTTAGAAATGACGAACTTTCGCAATGGTGCACAATTAGGGGGAACACTTTCTTGAAATTTTAATGAGGGATCATCTTATTTACTACCGTCGTTCTAAGCAAATAAGATGCATAAACATGATAAACATCACATGCAATCAAATAGTGACATGATATGACCAATATCATTTTGCTCCTTTTGATCTCCATCTTCGGGGCTCCATGATCATCATCGTCACCCACATGACACCATGATCTCCATCATCATGATCTCAATCATTGTGTCTTCGTGAAGTTGTCTTGCCAACTATTACTTCTACTACTATGGCTACCGATTAGCAATAAAGTAAAGTAATTACATGGCGTTGTTCAATGACACGCAGGTCATACAATAAATAAAGACAACTCCTATGGCTCCTGCCGGTTGTCATACTCATCGACATGCAAGTCGTGAATCCTATTACAAGAACATGATCAATCTCATACTTCACATATCATTCATTACATTCTTCTTGGCCATATCACATCACAAAGCATACCCTGCAAAAACAAGTTAGACGTCCTCTAATTGTTGTTTGCTTGTTTTACGTGGCTGTTATGGGTTTCTAGCAAGAATGTTTCTTACCTACGCAAAACCACAAAGTGATATGCCAATTGCTATTTACCCTTCATAAGGACCCTTTTCATCGAATCCATTCCGACTAAAGTGGGAGAGACTGGCACCCGCTAGCCACCTTATGCACCAAGTGCATGTCAGTCGGTGGAACCTGTCTCGCGTAAGAGTACGTGTAAGGTCGGTCCGGGCCGCTTCATCCCACAATACCGTCGAAACAAGATTGGACTAGTAACGGTAAGCATATTGAACAAAATTAACGCCCACAACTACTTTGTGTTCTACTCGTGCAAAGAATCTACGCAATAGACCTGGCTCTGATGCCACTGTTGGGGAACGTAGCAGAAATTCAAAATTTTCCTACGTGTCACCAAGATCTATCTATGGAGAAACCAGCAACGAGGGGAAGGAGAGTGCATCTACATACCCTTGTAGATCGCTAAGCGGAAGCGTCCAAGAGAACGGGGTTGAAGGAGTCGTACTCGTCGTGATCCAAATCACCGGAGATCCTAGTGCCGAACGGACGACACCTCCATGTTCAACACACGTACAGCCCGGTGACGTCTCCCACGCCTTGATCCATCAAGGAGAGAGGGAGAGGTTTAGGAAGACTCCATCCAGCAGCAGCACAACGGCGTGGTGGTGGTGGAGGAGCGTGGCAATCCTGCAGGGCTTCGCCAAGCACCGCGGGAGAGGAGGAGTACATGGGAGAGGGGGAGGGCTGCGCCAGAACTTGTGGTGCGGCTGCCCTCCCACCCCTCCACTATTTATAGGTGGGGGAAAGAGGAGGCCGGCCCCCTTAGATCCCATCTAGGGTTGGGGGCGGCGGCCAAGGGGGGAGGAGTGCCTCCCAAGTCAAGTGGAGGCCTCCCCCTTTAGGGTTTTCCCCTTCCCATGCGCATGGGCCTTGGGGGGGGGCTGGTGCCCCTGGCCCATTAAGGCTAGGGCGCCCCCCTACAGCCCATGCTACTGTATTGGACGTGGTGGAACAATTTCCGGACCTCCGGACCCCTCCGGAATCCTCCGGAATCTTCTGGAAGCTTCCCGGTACAATACCGAAAAAACCCGAACTTTTCCGGAACCCGAACAACAACTTTCCATATATAAATCTTTACCTCCGGACCATTCCGGAACTCCTCGTGACGTTCGGGATCTCATCCAGGACTCCGAACAACATTCGGTAACCACATTCAAACTTCCTTTATAACCCTAGCGTCATCGAACCTTAAGTGTGTAGACCCTACGGGTTCGGAAACCATGCAGACATGACCGAGCCGTTCTCTGGTCAATAACCAACAGCGGGATCTGGATACCCATGTTGGCTCCCACATGTTCCGCCATGATCTCATCGGATGAACCATGATGTCAAGGACTCAATCAATCCCGTATACAATTCCCTTTGTCTAGCGGTATTGTACTTACCCGAGATTCGATCGTCGGTATACCGATACCTTGTTCAATCTCGTTACCGGCAAGTCTCTTTACTCGTTTCCGTAACACATCATCCCGTGATCAACCCCTTGGTCACATTGTGCACATTATTATGATGTCCTACCGAGTGGGCCCAGAGATACCTCTCCGTTTACACGGAGTGACAAATCCCAGTCTCGATTCGTGCCAACCCAACAGACACTTTCGGAGATACCTGTAGTGCACCTTTATAGCCACCCAGTTACGTTGTGACGTTTGGTACACCCAAGGCATTCCTACGGTATCCGGGAGTTGCATAATCTCATGGTCTAAGGAAATGATACTTGACATTAGAAAAAGCTTTAGCATATGAACTATGATCTTTGTGCCAGGCTTAGGATTGGGTCTTGTCCATCACATATTTCTCCTAATGATGTGATCCTGTTATCAATGACATCCAATGCCCATGGTCAGGAAACCGTAACCATCTATTGATCAACAAGCTAGTCAACTAGAGGCTTACTAGGGACATGGTGTTGTCTATGTACACACACATGTATCTGAGTTTCCTATCAATACAATTATAGCATGGATAATAAACGATTATCGTGAACAAGGAAATATAATAATAACTAATTTATTATTGCCTCTAGGGCATATTTCCAACAGCCTCCACTTCCCCATGCCGCCTCGGCAACTACCCGACTTGACAACTGCCTGTTGCATGCAAAAAGAACCATCATTGCTTGGAATCGTGGGAGGCTGGCGGTTGGCCTCCATTCGGCTATAAATGGAAGCGGGCGCGGAGTCCTGATACTTCTCCAACGTATCTATATATTTTTATTGTTCCATGCTATTATATTACCCACTTTGGATGTTTATGGGATTTATTATACACTTTTATATCATTTTTCGGACTATCCTATTAACCGGAGGCCCAACCCAAATTGTTGTTTTCTTGCCTATTTCAGTGTTTTAAAGAAAAGGAATATCAAACGTAGTCCAAATGGAATGAAACCTTCGGGAGAGTTATTTTTGGAACGGAAGCAATCCAGGAGACATGGAGTGCACGTAAGGGAAGCAACTAGAAAGCCACGAGGCAGGGAGGCGCGCCCTACCCCCTGGGCGTGCCCCCACCCTAGTGGGCCGCTTGTGGCTCCCCTGACCGACTTCTTTCGCCTATATATGTCCATATACCCTAAAAACATCAGGGGACACAATAGATCGGGAGTTCTGCCGCCGCAAGCCTCTGTAGCCACCAAAAACCTCTTGGGAGCCCGTTCCAGCACCCTGCCGGAGGGGGGATCCCTCACCGGTGGCCATCTTCATCATCCCGGCACTCTCCATGACGAGGATGGAGTAGTTCACCCTCGGGGTTGAGGGTATGTACCAGTAGCTATGTGTTTGATCTCTCTCTCTCTCTCTCTCTCTCTCTCTCTCGTGTTCTTAAGGTGATACGATCTTGATGTATCGCGAGCTTTGCTATTATAGTTGGATCTTATGATGTTTCTCACCCTCTACTCTCTTGTAATGGATTGAGTTTTCCCCTTGAATTTGTCTTGTCGGATTGAGTGTTTAAGGACTTGAGAACACTTGATGTATGTCTTGCCGTGCTTATCTGTGGTGACAATGGGATATTCACGTGATCTACTTGATGTATGTTTTGGTGATCAACTTGCGGGTTCAATGAACTTATGCATAGGGGTTGGCACATGTTTTCGTCTTGACTCTCCGGTAGAAAGTTTGGGGCACTCTTTGAAGTACTTTGTGTTGGTTAAATAGATGAATCTGAGATTGTGTGATGCATATTGTATAATCATGCCATTGGAGTATCTAGGTGACATTAGGGTTTTGGTTGATTTGTGTCTTAAGGTGTTATTCTAGTAAGAACTCTATGATAGATCGAACGGAAAGAATAGCTTCGTGTTATTTTACGATGGACTCTTGAATAGATCGATAAGAAAGGATAACTTTGAGGTGGTTTCATACGCTACCATAATCTCTTCGTTTGTTTTCCGCTATTAGTGACTTTGGAGTGACTCTTTGTTGCATGTTGAGGGATAGTTATATGATCCAATTATGTTATTATTGTTGAGAGAACTTGCACTAGTGAAAGTATGAACCTTAGGCCTTGTTCCCTAGCATTGGAATACCATTTGTGATCACTTTTACCATTAGTTACCTTGGTGTTTTTATATTTTTAGATTACAAAAACCTATATCTACCATCCATATTGCACTTGTATCACCATCTCTTCGCCAAACTAGTGCACCTATATAATTTACCATTGTATTGGGTGTGTTGGGGACACAAGAGACACTTTATTATTTGGTTACAAGGTTGTTTGAGAGAGACCATCTTCATCCTACGCCTCCCACGGATTGATAAACCTTAGGTAATCCACTTGAGGGAAAATTGGTACTGTCCTACAAACCTCTCCACTTGGAGGCCCAACAATGTCTACAAGAAGAAGGTTGCATAGTATACATCAAGCTCTTTTCTGGCGCCATTGCCGGGGAGGTGAGTGCTTGAAGGTATATCATTAGATCTTGCAATTGAATCTTCTAGTTTCTTGTTTTATCACTAGTTTAGTCTATAAAACAAAACTACAAAAAAATGGAATTGAGTTTGCCTCATACGCTTCATCTTTTTAATATCTTTCGTGAGAATGGGGATGGAAAATTGTGCTCAAGTGCTAGAAGAAGAAGTCTATAAAATGTTTGGCACTAAATCTTTGAATGATGAGCATGATTGCAATGTTGTTAGTATGAACTCTTTGAATATCCATAGTACTAATGATCATTGCACTAGTCATGATGAAAATGTCTCTTATAAGCATGTCAATTTTTGTGGAGCGCATAGAGTTTACAAGTACACACCGGATAGGGAAGATAGATTTTGCAAGAGGCATAATATTTAGAAACTAAATGGTTGCAAGAAAGGCTAGATGAGAGTGCTGGAAATTTAAAATTTCTTTACCGTACTTGTGAACTTTGCAATGAACATAGTCATTTAAATCTCCAATGCAAATTGTTTCATGATCGAATCGTGTCCAAAAATTGTGATGACTTGATTTCCCTTGCACATCATAATGAACTTAGTTTGCTTTTGGGTTATGAAGAAATGAAACGTTTAACTAAGCATATTCCAGAATATAACCTTAAGCAATTCCTTGATATTGATCTAGAAGAAATTTTTATGTATTGTGCCGTGAGTTGCATTGAAAGTTCTTGTATTGCCAATTACATAAAGAAAAGAAAGCAAATAGAAGATGAAGAGAATACTAATGAAAGGGAAGAGACTTCCCAATATCCTCCTATTATTTATTATGATGAATCAGGTAACGAGGAGGAGCCTTCTATTCAACCAATCTCATTAATAAGGAGCTCCAAAAAGAGGATTCAACTCACACATGATGTGAAGAAGAAAAAGAAAAGACGGAGAAGCAAAGGTAGAAAGGTATCCCTCCCAAATGATGTTTCTCCTATTACTCATTGTGATGATGATAATTGCTATACTATTGGTGCTATCCATACTATTAATGATGAGAGTGATTATGCTGATGATATGAAAAGGCCAAATCTTGGGGATGCTGCCACAGTGGCACACAGGAGGTGGAAAGTGCAACAGCATTGCGAGGTTACCACTAACATTACAGGACAAGACGCATTTAATGCGAGGCTTAGGTGTCCCTTCGCTTTATCGGGGACGGGGGCGAGGCCTGCCCCATCCGTCACCGCTCTCCCTCGCTTCGACACGCGCCCTAGCCAGCGACGCATGTGGTGCCATGTAGGCAGGCAGGCAGCTGAGGTGGCGCGGTGGTGGAGCCTCCATGAAGGATTGCATGCTGCCACGCAGGTGCCTGCCAAGCTGGTTGGGTTGGCAGCTGCGTGCGAATGGCGGTGGGAACTTGGCTGGTGTGTGCCTGGCAGTGGCCTTGCCGGGTGGCCCGGGAAGGGTCTTGCCATGGCGCGCTGGTTTCCCCGGCAAGGATCTTGCTGGGGGTCCTGTGGGTTTCTTCGGTGAGGATGGTTGCCTTCCTATCCTATTTTGATCTTGAGCATTCTATGTCTTCACAAAGATATGCATGCCACCACGGAGGTGCCTCCCGAGCCTTGTTCCAATGCATCTGTTTGGCGTTGGTGGGCTCAAGGGTGGCTTGCTCGGTTGGCGTGGGCGAGCTGCCATGGGAAGGGCCTTGCCGGGGCTGCTGAGGCTGCCCCGACAAGGGTGCTTGCGGGGGGAACTTGCTACGCCTATCTGATCTTTGTGGCCTTGATCCTTGTTGTTGCTTCGTTTGTCCTTGTGGCTTATGCTTCTCTCCGGCTTCCCTTTCCTGCCGTGTCTGTGCGTGATCGTGTCGGGAAGATCTGACTGTCCGTGCACAAGTAGAGGGGTCAAAAGCAGAGCCCCTACTTTTGTACACCGACAGGAGCCCCCGGGCCTGGGCCCCACATAGGCGCAGCACGTTGTTGGGCCAGGCCCAGAACGGTGCACGGGCACTTGGGGCGGATTTTTACCGTGGCCACTGTTCCGTCTGCTGCGCTTCCCCCCACGACCTGCGTCAGATGTGCGTCGTGGGGGAGCGTGCGTGACGTGGGAGGCATGCGTGCGATGGCGACCGCACGCATGCGTCGCGTCGTAGTTAATGGGAAAGGAGGTGGCCTGCACCTTCCCCATAAGAAGGAATAACCGCGGGCGCGCTGCTCACTTTTCCCCTTCCCTGCGACTTCCTCAATCTTGAAAACTGCCGCCCCCCTTTCTTCCTCCTCGAGCCCCCTGCTTTCGCTCATCATCGACGCGCTCCCGCCATCCCCCGCCTTCTGCGACCGTAATGGTGCCCAAATCCAGAGATGTCGGCGCGGCGGAGCCGTCGGAGAGTGAGCTGGTGGCGCGATGAGCGCAGTTCGCCCTCTTTCCCTCGACGGTCGATGTGCCAATGCTCTGGGAGTACTACAAGCTTCTGTGGGGCATGAAGATGGGGGGAGAAACGATGGGGCATCCAGCCACGCGCATCGTCCCTGCCAGCGCCGTGCCCGCCCCAAATCGGTACCCTTTCTTTGTCGACTACTTCTCTTGCGGGCTTTGTCCCCCTTTCTTTGATTTCTTTAAGGACATCATGCACACCTTCGGCTTCCGCCTTCTGGATTTTACCCCAAATGCCGTGGCGTGCATGGACCTTTTCGCACACCTCTGCGAGGGCTTCGTCGGGGTTCACCCCAATACGGCGCTCTTCCACCACTACTTCTCCCCTCGGATCCAAAAGGGAGGCGCCATCACCGACAGCGTCGCTTTGATCCCGAGGGCCAAGGGAGCGTACCCGGACGGTGCCATGAAGGAGAGGTGGGAAGAGTGGAAGGGCCGGTGGTGCTTCATCGAAGAGGAGAACCCGCCGGCGTTCTGTGAAGTCCGTCGGGTGGCGCCGGTTCATGGAAAGCACTGGGGCGACGTCGACGTTGAAGACGAGAAGCTCACGGTCGCCACCACCAGAATCCTCCGGCTTACCCAGGAAGGGCTCACCCTTGAGATGATCGGCGCGGACTTCATCCGCCGCCGGATCGCTCCTCCGCACGACAAGGGGAGGCCGGCTTGGCTTTTTGTCAATGCCGCTGATATCATGAGGCTCCGCCCCGGCCTCGACCATAATCTGACGGTGCTGAGGCACGCCCACCTCTGCCAGCGGATCTTCCAGCATGAGGTGAATGAAGAAGGCGAGGTCGAGCAGTCCGGCAAGGTCACGAGGGCTATGGTGAAGGCCGGCAAGGTGGACAAGGAGCCTGTCTTCAAGCTGCCGGCGGGAGTGGTCCCGCTCAGCAAAAACTCTTGCCGGTCGGAGATCATCGCCATGATGCCTCTCTTCAATGCGCATGGCCTTGACCCGAGCTGGGTTGAGCCTGACGAGCTTAAGGTGCAGGAGTTCTTCGACACCTTGCACGAGGTGTACGTTGCCGCCGAGCCGCGGCTTGTCCAGGATACTTCTCAGGAGGAGTTGGACTACATCTCCGCCAGGTTGCGGGAGGCAAGGCTCGCCGAGGAGTCGGCAAAGCTTGCCGCGGAGGCCGGCAGCGCTGGCGGGACGGTGGACAGCGCCGTGGCGGAAGTGGAGGAGGAGGACCTTACCCGGTGGGCGGTGGCCGCTGGGGAAGCCAGCGGCGCCAGCGCCGGGGCCCCCCTTGTTGAGGACGTTGTCGAGGGGGCCTCAGAGGAGGATGAAGGGGAGGAGATGGCGGCCCCTGATCCTCCGGCCGGAGGGGCGGATTCTGCGGCAAGATGCCTCCAACGAGCCAGTTCGCCCTGGCCGGGCCGCGCAGCTGCCGATGGCTCAGGGGACGCCGGCGCGCCAGACGAGGGCCGCGGTGACGAAGAAGACGGAGGAGGCCAAGGCAGCGGGGAGGAGGGCATCTGCTTCCTCGTCGTCCAGGCGTGCCCGGACGCCACCGCCCTCCCTGGCGCCGGCAGATGTTGGCGCGGGGATTGCCTTCGACTTCGGGCCCCTCAGCCCAGAGAGATACTCTGAGCCTCCCAGCCCGGAGAGAAAAAGGAAAGCAACATAGGAGGAGGAGGAGGAGGAAGGAAACGACGAGTAAGCATTTGCTTTCCTCCCTCATTCCTTGCACTTCCCTCGACGGTGTTGCTCACTTGTTTTCATTTTGCAGGGATGTGGAGACGCTGGCCCAGAGGATGAAGAGGGCCAGGACTTCGGCGAGTGTCGAGCAGCCCGAACAGCAGCCCCCGGCCCAGCCCCTAGCGTGAGTCCATCACCCACCCCCCATCAGCATGCGTTATGTGCGATGCATCAGTGCTAACCATGCCGTGGATGCAGGAGGGGAGCAGCACCGAGGGGAGCCTCAAAGGGCTTCTCCTATCGTGCCACCTCCGTCAACCACGCCGCCCTGAGGGGCGTCCCCGGCAAGGGCTCCAGGCCCTGAGGCCATGCACACGGAGGAGGGGGGGAGAACGCAGGCACTGGTGGCTTTGCTTCGGCGCCGGACCTTGGCGGAGAAAGGGCTTCCGCCTCTCGGCCTGGCACGGGTAGGCTACACTACAAAAAAGACACATCCGTGACATTTTGAGCCGAACGAATTTTTTCTGTCATACATATGACACTTCTATGACGATAATTGTGACAAAACCCGATATCATCATAGATGTGGTGGGCTACTACTTCTATGACAGAAAATGGGCTTTTCGTCCTGGGCGGGCCGGAGACGCAGCTGCATGACATTCTTTGGGCCGTCCATGACGGAAAAAACCGTGGTAGAAGCGAGGGTGAGGAAAATTTCAGGGAGTTGCCGGTTACGGTGGGAGGTCGGGGGCCGAGCGATGCACGTTTCTCTCGTACACGTACGTGCGTGTGTGCGAGGCATTGGCTCTAACTAAACCCGAGCGAGGCATTGGGCTCTAACTGAACCCGAGCGATTGCACTGCAGGCTACGCGTTACTGAACCCGAGCGATCGATCGATGGCCGTTAACTGAACCCGATCGAGCGATCCCTTCGCTACTGCTACTAACTAAAGCCGATCGATGCTGCCTCTGGGATGAACAGTGAGCGTTGGGGGGGGGGTGGATGAACAGTGAGTAGTGGCATTGCCTCTGGATGAACATGACCCCGTGGTGTGGTGGAGGGCTGGATGAACAGTAGAC
>NC_041387.1:78215264-78279474 GCF_002162155.2 Triticum dicoccoides
TGGAGGGGTGCCAGTGGAGGGGTGGTTGAAAAGGACCCCGTGGTGTGGAGGGCTGGATGAACAGTAGACGGTGGAGGGATGGATGAACAGTAGACGGTGGAGGGGTGGTTGAACAGTAGCCGGTGGAGTAGCGCGCGGTGGAGGCTGGATGAACAGGAGGCCGTGGAGGCTAGAGGAGGTCGACGGTAGCCCGTGGAGGCTGGAGGAGGTCGACGGTGGATATGAATAGTATCCCGTGGAGTCCCATTTTGCGGTACGCCACACCCCTCCTGATGAACAGGACCCCCGTTTCAACCTTAGGAGGTCCGTTTCGTCCGTTTTGCGGTACGCCAGACCCCTCCCGATCAACAGGACCCCCGTTTCGACCGTAGGAGGTCCATTTCATCCGTTTTGCGGTACGCCGCACCCCTCCCGATCAACAGGACCAATGTTTCGACCGTAGGAGGTCCGTTTCCTCTGTTTTGCGGTACGCCGGACACCTCCCGATGAACAGGATCCCGTTTCGAACGTGGCCGGTTGAACACAAGGCCGTTTCCACCATTCTGCGGTACGCCAGGCCTCGTTTCCATCACCTGTTCCGTCCAAGCCCTCCCGATGAACACGACCACGCATTCTGTTCCGACTCAGCCGGTTGGCTCCCATGCGTTCCGTTGCCTCTCGATGAACACGACGCATTACGTTGCCTCCCCATGAACACGACGCATTTCGTTGCCTCCCCATGAACACGACGACGACATTGTTTCTCTGTTCCGACCCAGCCCTCGCCGTACGTATGCGCGAGTAGGCGTTCGAGACCCTGCCCGTTTGTACACATATGTGGCCGTATTTTCTTTCTTCCACACTGGCCAATGTACGTACGTGTACACGCTACGTGCGCGCCTCTACTACGACACGTGCGCGCCTCTACGTCCACCAGTATATATATATGTACACGTTCGCGACCAGAATGACAACGCTATGTACGCTTTGACCAGGTGGGTCCCGACTGTCAGGCACTTCCTTGCGTGCGAAGATGTTGCTGGTGGGTCCCAAGAGTCAGGGGGGCGAATCATTTTTTTGCCCGGACGCATTTCCTTGCGTGCGAAGATGTAGCCGGTGGGTCCCAGCAATCAGGGGGCGAATCGTTTTTTTTGCCCGGACGCACTTCCTTGCGTGCGAAGGTGTAGCTAGTGGGTTCCAGCAGTCAGGGGGCGAATCATTTTTTTTGCCCGGACGCACTTCCTTGCGTGCGAAGATGAAGCTGGTGGGTCCCAGCAGTCAGGGGAAACGTTTTTTCCGTGAGATACAGTGGCCCGTCTAGTGGGTCCCAGCTGTCAGGTGGAGGAATCATTATTTTCCGCGGCCGTGGACCCAGCTGTCAGCCTCTCCACATATAGTCCATGTCCGATGGAAGTCGTTCCTTGACCATGTTGACCAGGCCGCGCCGAGAGCACCACGGCAGTGGACGACGGCGAGGCCTAGGAAGGGGACGACGCGGAGCCGTGGAACATGCGTTAGTGGAAGCCCGCGCGGAGAGGAGTACGAGGGTTCACTGGTTCGGCTGCGGTGTGAGGCTGTCGTCGCCGCAGGGCCTGGCCAGCGGTGGGAATAGTAGGGGGCGGTGAGGCCTATGCGGCAGCACAGCCGGCCACAGGAGGCAGGAGCATGCGGCACGACCGGCGCTGCTTTGGGAGGCTGGAGCAAGAAGACCAGAGGTTGAAGAAGCACTACGGCCGTTGGATGGACATCGTACGGTCACTGGAGCTAGAATCGTTCATATTGACTAAGTTGACAAAGCCCTCCGTCCCCATCAACTTACTTGGCCCACAAGTCATCCTCCCACTATGGTGGGTCCCAGCTAGCAGGGGGTATTCATTTTTTTGTGCGTAATAAGGAGGCACTTCCGGTTGGTCCCAACTGTCAGGTGGAAGAATCATTATTCTGCGCATACAGTCCACGGCCGATGGATGTCGTTCATTGACCACGTTGACCAGGCCGCGCCGAGAGCACCATGGCGGTGGACGACAACGAGGCCTAGGAAGGGACTGACATGGAGCCGGAGAAGACTCGGCAATGGTTGCCCACACGGTGGGGAGTACGAGGGTTTACTGGTCCGGTTGCCATCACCAGAAAATAACAGGAGGTGTGGGTAAGTAGAGGAATGGCCTGACCAGCAATGAAGTAGGGTGGGGCGATGCGGCCTGTGCGGCAGCACAGCTGGCCACGGGAGGCGAGAGCAGGCAGTCCCATCGGAGCTGGTTTGGGCGGCTGGAGCAAGAAGATCAGATATTGAAGAAGCAGCACGGCCGTTGGATTAACATCCAACGGTCACTGCTGCTAGAATTGTTCATGGACTAAGTTGACAAAGCCAAAGTACACGTCAACCTAGTAAACCCACAAGTCAGCCTCCAAATCTGTCCCAAACAGCATACATCCCGAAATTTCTAGCCAGATTCAAATTAATTTTAAATCAAAATATACCTTAATTTAAATTCAATGAAATTTTACCCGCACAAAAACAATGGAATTTAAAATATCAAAATCCAAAAGAAAACAGTATTTTGGAACTAATTGCCTGTTTGCTATATTTTTTTTCATTTTACAACCCATTTATTATTACCTATAGCCCACTTCTTATTACATATAGCCCATTTCTTATTACTTATAGCCCATTTTCTAGGCAAAATGCATCCCTCGTCGTCTTGAAAGATTTCCGGCCCAGCAGGGCGTAGAAAAGCAAGTAGGCCTATGTTCGTTATTCTACAAAAAATAAAATAGCTGGCTAGCCATTTTTCAGAAAGGAAAAAACAAACAGGTCTGGTCATGTGCTAAACATATGAAATAAAAGCCTGGGCTAGACGGGCCACGGGTCACGCACAACCCAGTTGATACCCTTCTCCGTCCCGAAAAAACAAAATTACTGCGCGCGCTGCTGGGTCCCTACTGTCATCCTGACCATGTACAGTTGTCGGTGTTCTGGGAACGGGGGTACCCAGACTTGCCTGCCTGCGGCCTGCGGCGTGGCTCAAGGAGTGGACCAGTACGGCCCATCTTCATCAACGCAAGCTCAAGACCCTCGCGAGGGGCCAAGCCCCGCGGGGCGGATGACAGAAAGCTTCCTCAGGCACAGCCTCGTCATGCTGGCTCGCGAGGAGGCAGAGAGATCAAGGTAGGGTACCTCACGAGGTGCCCGTGACGCAAGCCATGACGACCGAAGCCAGGCGGGTGCCAGGCGTGCGCCGACCTGCGCAGAGTCCTTGTTTCCTCTTTGGTGCAAAGGGGGCAATCGCAGGCGAGAGTATCAAGAAAAGGTAACCATTTCGGTGCAACAAGACCAAGACCAGCAGAGCAGCAGGATGGAGGTCATCGTGGAGCCCAAGCCGACGTCATCGTCAGAGTATTTGGCAGGTGATGACCGACTTTAGCAAGGATAAGTGTACTAGATGTTCCCCTTCAAAATGGTCAATTGTTGGCGCCCTTCCCGCTCAATATTTGCGAAGAGGACCAGGGTCTCGCTCTATAAATAGGGCTAGCCACCATAGTATAGATCCGATCTGAAGGTCGATAAATCGAACCTTAGCCAGAACCACCAACACAAGAACTCCTCCCCTCGCGAGGCAGTTCTTCCCTTGTAATGTTCATCATCAGCCCCAGAGGCAATCCACCACACGACAAACTAGAGTAGGGTATTACACCACAATGGTGGCCCAAACTAGTATAAACCTCGTGTCCCTTGTGTTGTTCTTCGTGTAGTTTAGATCCTTGCGAGGCGACGAGACGTGAGTAGGTAGGAGGTGTGATCTCCGCGCGCACCCCAGAGTTCGAACCTTGAGGGTCTACCGGAACCCAAAATCCAACATTTGGCGCGCCAGGTAGGGGTGCGCCGGAATCCTTCTCCCACCGCCTCGCGTACCGTCGCATCGTCGTCATCATGTCCGGCGATCCAACGGGCAATCCTGATCCCTGGGCGGCCTGGCCCGCCCGCGCTGAGCCGCTTGCCCAGGGCGACCTCAACCCCTTGCCCCAGGCAGCCCGCGATCCGCAGGGCGCTGCGGGCCGCGGGCGACGCGGTCAGGCGGCACCAGCTCTCACGCCACGGCAGGTGCGGTCGGCAGCAAGGGACTCATGCCACACCGCGGCCACGGCTCCATACACCCTGCGGGAGCAGATGAACTCAAGGGTCGCGGTCACGGTGGCCCGAGAGCTACTGCAATGCAGGCGGCTGGAGGGCGGCCACGACGTGCTACTGGAGTGGGTGGCAGAGCTCCTGGGCTCCGCCGCCTCAGGGGCTCACCCCTTCTGCACCCAGCCGCCGCCTCAGGTCCAAGGCGGACTGCACGGAGGCCCCACACGCGCCCGCACAGCTCCGAGCGGATTCCATGGCCACCCCAAGGCCAACCTGGCCATCAGCGCCGGGCTACCAACAGTGCCGCCTCCGCCTCCGACCAGCGAAGGGGGATTCACTACAGCCCACGGTCCCAGTGAGCAGCCGCGCTACCACCCCCAGGCAGGCACCTCAAGCAGGACTGCGTGGCACACGGGGCACTACAGCGAGGCATTCGGGGCGGCGACCCCGGAAGCGTATGTGCCCCACATGGTGGATCAAGGGCACGCGCAGGAGGAAGACCATGGCTCGTTCATCGGCCCAGGCTGGGGGGAAGAGACGCCGAAAGCTGAGCTCTTTCAGGAGCCCCGGGAGAGCCTCGTCAACCGCGCAGGAGGCAGCGACTATCGGGTACCGCTAATTCCTCAGGAGCAGGCATACGCTAACCATAGATCTCAGGAGGTACAGGTCGTCGCAGCGGATGGCTTCCCCAATCCAGCAGCTTCCTACCCCTCAGGAGGAGGGCACCGGGGGCTGCCGGAAAGGGGCCGAGATCCGGCCTCACCCCCGCGGCGCTCGGAGCAAGGCGTCCCCATGAGGTAGGCCCTCTGTCGGGGAGGTGCCTCAGGGCCTACCCCCGGCAGAGGACCCGTGGTCGTCGGGGGAACCACTGGCGACCGCTCTACCCCATCGGCGGTGTCCTCGGTCTCCGGCCGTCGTTGATGGCACTAGAGTGTGGTGCAAGGCGGGGCCCTCGTCTGGCGATATGAAGCAAGGTCGGTACCTGTGAAGAAGGCCTAGTGCCTGTGAAGCTCGCCGCCCCGTGACACTCACGTAATAATGAGTGGGGCTGTACACGCCCCGGAGTCTCCGGAGAGCCGCCCTCGGGCCTCGGGGGCTCCCGCCCATGCCAAGTGGCAGCACTTAGCTCCGCGCTGGTGAGAAGACGTCGAAGACTAGACTAGGTGCCGGACGCGGCCTTTCTGCTTTTTTGCCTTTCCCTTGGTTGTCGATTTTCCCTTGTTTGAATTTAAGTTGGATTTGAGCTTAAAGACTTGCGTGTGTTTGGGGAAGGGGTGTTTAGTCTCGTTCGAGCAATCTCTCGTGTTCTGGCCAACGCTTTGCGTCCCTCCAGCTTCAGTCGCCTATCCTCGTGAGCCCCTCGCGAGTCGGGCCAGGCCCAGCATGCGCGCAGCCCGGGCTGCCGTCACCGCGCCCTCTCAGGAGGTTCTCATTACAGGTTCAATGGGTTCATTCAGGAGGCACTCAGGACACTGTGGGCCCCCGCGGACTTGCTCAAGACCCACGCGGGTCAAAGGTAAACAAAACAACTGACTCATCATGAGACCAACTGCTCGATGTAGGCATGCAGGCGACATCATGTCCACGAAAATGCTAACTGCAAGTTTTTACACGAGGGGCTCCCCCTCCCAAAATGCTCTTACAACCTTCAGGGCCAAGCCCGAACTCTCTCTGCGCAGGGTAAAAAGAAGGAATAACGCACGGTCAATCGGATAAATCCCCCAATCCATCCTCAGGGCACCCCCAGAGTTGTCACTGGCGTCGCTGGCCTCGCCATCGCCCTCTGCGTCACCGTCATCAGCATCCGGGCCATTCACCATGCTGAGCTCGTCAGAAACCACGACCACGCCATCGTCATCGGCTGTGAAGGCCCTAACAAGGGCATCCACATTGTCTTCCACCCAATGTGTCAGGTCACCTCAGATGGCCAGGGGTACCGGTGCGATGGCGGCATCGAAGTCAAAGTGGGGGTCCCTGTCCTGAAGATGACTGAAGACACAAGAAAAAGCACGTCCAAGCAGGGCGCGGCTCCTCTCCTCCACCAACCTGTCGGCTCTGCCCGAACGAGTCTCTAGCTGCGTCACCACGTCAGTGAAGAACTGAAGGTTACCAGCATAGTTAACCTCATGAGGCCCCCCAACGGCTGCCTCGCAGATGTTACCCAAGGCCGTGTCAGCTCTCTCCCGGAGCGTGCGGAGCATAGGGCCATGCATGTGCTCCAAGGTCTGCCGCTGGCGTATCTCGTCTTCGTTCCGCCACGCGACGGCCTCAGCCACGTCAACCCTTTGACGGAGGAGGAGCACCTCGGCACGGGAAGAAGCCAGCTCCACCTGTGCTGCGCCAAGGGCGGCCCGGGCAGCATCCGCACGCCGCGTCGCTTCATCCAGCCTGGCCCTAAGGACGGTGGTCCTGCCCTCTGCTTTGACCCTGATCAGCTCCAGCCTTTCCCCGTACTCATGCTCAAGGTTCGAGCAAGCCTCCGCCACCTGATGATCAACCTCTTCTTGGGCCCGGGCTTCCCGTGCGGCCACATCGTCCTCCGCCTGCGCCACCAGGCGCTCCCTCGTCTCCAACCACTGGAGGTCAAGGGTGCGCTCGGTGGCCTCCAGCGTCAGTGTCTCCTCACGTCTGTGGAGCTCGGTCTGGTCAACCAAGGCCCACTTCATTGACGCAAGGGCCACCTCACGCAGCTCCACCTGCCGCTCCAGGGAGCTACTCCAGGCCTGGAGCTCCCACGCCCGCTCCTCTACAGCCTTGCACCGCTGGTCAGCCTCCCAGGCCTCCTCGACGGCCTCGGAGCAGGCCTCCCGAGAAAGCCGCCAGCGACGCCTCGGCCTTCGCATTGTCGAGGTCACGCTGGTGGCGCGCAAGGGCAACGGCCACCTTCAGCTTGCGCCTCTCCTCGGCTAGGCGCAGACCCTCGGCCTCAAGGCACGCGTCCTCGCCGGCAAGCTCTACACCGAGCTGGCTCACTGCGTCAGCCGCCCTCTGGAGAAACCCTTCGCGAAGGGCGCGGCGCTCTCGAGGGCGCTTGAGCACGTCTTTCACGCCGTCCTCCTCCCCTGGTGGGCACGGAGGGCCACGAACCGGCCCGCCTCCTCTGGGCAGGTGGCTGGGGGCTGGCGGCCTCGTGATGGCCGGGCGCACCCCGCCATAAGCCTGGCCCAGAGTTGGTTCGTCCTCCAAGGAAGAATGCAAGACCGACCTCAGCCAATCGCCGTCTGTCGGTGTCAAAACCGGCGGATTTCGGGTAGGTGGTCCCGAACTGTGCGTCTAGGCGGATGGTAACAGGAGACAAGGGACACGATGTTTTTACCCAGGTTCAGGCCCTCTCGATGGAGGTAAAACCCTACTCCTACTTGATTAATATTGATGATATGGGTAGTACAAGAGTAGATCTACCACGAGATCAGAGAGGCTAAACCCTAGAAGCTAGCCTATGGTATGATTGTTTTTCATCCTACGGACTAAAACCCTCCGGTTTATATAGACACTGGAGAGGACTAGGGTTACACAGAGTCGGTTACAATGGAACGAGATCTTCATATCTGTATCGCCAAGCTTGCCTTCCACGCCAAGGAAAGTCCCATCCGAACACGGGATGAAGTCTTCAATCTTGTATCTTCATAGTCCAGGAGTCCGGCCAAAGGTCATAGTCCGGTCATCCGGACACCCCCTAATCCGGGACTCCCTCACCGTCCACGACCAAAGGAGGAGCCCGGGGCAGGCTGGCTGTGCCCCAGGAGAGCTCGCGAAGGAGGGTCGCGAGGTGCGCAGAATCAGGATGCTCCGCAGGACAGATCACCTCTCCAACCGACTTCACAACAAGGGCAGCACTTGAGCTCGGGACGCTTGGGGTCGGTGGAGAGGGCGAGGCCTGGGGATATGGCTCCTCGGCCGTCTTCGCGAACTCGGTAGGAAGGACCCTGCAGGGCACTAGTCAGCTGAAGCAAAGGAAAAGTAAGGGACTAAGAAAGGAGAAGACTTACTCATCAATGGCGAAGTACTTCCTGCGCTTCAATAGGCGGCAGGGGTAATCATCACCACCCAAGGCCTCCTTTCTCTTTTGGAGAGCCTCAAAGTCCACACGGAAGCGGCCTTGGAGCTCAGCACAAAGGTCAGTCTGCGGCAAGGAAG
Organism: Triticum dicoccoides; assembly: GCF_002162155.2. Taxonomy (NCBI): domain Eukaryota; kingdom Viridiplantae; phylum Streptophyta; class Magnoliopsida; order Poales; family Poaceae; genus Triticum; species Triticum dicoccoides. The sequence continues at coordinate 78,223,507 of NC_041387.1, forward strand.
AAGCACCAAGGTGACCGGCGTCGGGGGCATTACCCTGGTGCACGCCGCCAGGTGCCGCCCCATGGGGGGTGGCCGGGGCCTCGGGAGCCTCTGCCACGGAATCCGCGGGCCGTGGTTCAACGCCTTTGGCCGCCGCAGGGCAGGCCTCAGAACCTGCCACCTCAGGAGTTCCGTGCCGCGTCATTATCCCGACGGCAGCCTCCTCAGCCCCCGACGGCCCTTGCCTCCCTGCTCCACCACTCGAGGAAGGACCGCCGCAGGCAACCGTGAAGGCAACCACAGCAACTGGGTTCTCACGAGGTCCCGTGAGGCCTGCTGGGCGCAGCCCCCATTCATCGAAGCTGGGCATCTGCTTCACAAAATCAGCCCTGCCTGAGCAAAGGTACAGCAAGGCACCCCCTTGCCGAAGGCTGCCAGGGGAAGGGTCCCTAGTCAGAATCATGAGAACCTTCCTCAGCATTTCAGGCGCCAGATCTTCCTTCTGGAGCCTCATGCGGTCTTCACACCCCCCGAAGGTCCACATCCGGCGGGAATGATGTTGGAGAGGGGCAATGCGCCTCTGGAGGAACTCCTTCACCACCTTGGGCACCGTCACACCAAGCGCCCTCAAGTTCCTGAAGCAACACCAGACGAAGGCGAGCCGGGGGCTCGTGAGAGTCTCATGGCCCCAGCCCGAGTTGGGGACAGCAGGCAAGGTTGGCTCCGAGAGCAGGGGGCTGGGCACTCCGACATCCACATACAGCCACCACTCTCGGAACCCAGTCGCAGGCGGAGGAAGGCTGAAATCAATCCCCGAAGCTGCCGCTTCCAGTGCGGCAAGGAAGTTCGTGCACCCCGAGCATTGGGTGGGGTCGCTGAGGCGCAGAGAAAAGAAATGACGCATCAAGGCAACTGAAGGAGGAATGCCCACCATCGCCTCGCAAACAAAAGCAAAAACGGCAAGGAGAGCAATGGATTCGGGACCCAAATGCATCATGTGGATCTGGTAATGGGAAAGTACGGCATTGAAGAAATCGGAAAAGGGGGGAACTAGTCCCTCCCAAACGGTATCGGCAAAGTACCGGACCTCGGTGACTATTCTGTCAATGGAGAAGTGAGACGCGGGCTAGACCGTCGTCCTCCTGCACTCATTGAAGATGGTGGCGAGGGCGGAACTAACCTTGTCCAAGGCTTCCAAGTTGAGTATGATCGACTGATTGACAGCAGGAGCCGTCGACGGCGGCGAGCGGGGTGAGGGCAAATGCTTCTTCCCTTCTCCCTTCTTCATTGGCGCCATGGCGGCAGGAAGGGGAGGTTTGAGATTGGATTGGAGGAGGAGGTTGGAGCTCAAGGGGAGGAAGAGCAGGAGACGCGCGAGCGGCAGGAAAAGGGATGACTGTGTGCAACTGCGGGTCCGCCTAGCTGGGCGAAAAATAAGAAAGCATGGGGAAACAGGGACGCTCACGTCCAATCAACCGCCACGCGACGCCCAAGGCCGCAGGCTGTTGGGGCGCGCGGTGCTTCGCACTTGCCCCTTTGCTTCTCTACTAAGCCAAGTCCAGGCGCGCCTTGGGCCTGGGGGCTACTATCGGTGTTCTAGGAACGGGGGTACCCATACTTGCCTGCCTGCGGCCTACGGCGTGGCTCAAGGAGTGGCCCAGTACGGCCCATCTTCATCGACGCAAGCTCAAGACCCTCGCGAGGGGCCAAGCCTCGCTGGGCGAATGACAGAAAGCTTCCTTAGGCACAACCTCGTCAGGCTGGCTCGCGAGGAGGCGGAGAGATCAAGGCAGGGTACCTCATGAGGTTCCCTGACGCAAGCCATGACGACCGAAGCCAGGCGGGCGCCGGCCTGCGCAGAGTCCTTGTTTCCTCTTTGGTGCAAAGGGGGCAAGCGCAGGCGAGAGTATCAAGCAAAGGCAGCCATTTCGGTGCAACAAGACCAAGACCAGCAGAGCGGCAGGATGGAGGTCATCGTGGAGCCCAAGCCGGCGTCACCGTCATAGTCTTTGGCAGGCAAGGACCGACTTTAGCCAGCATAAGTGTACTAGATGTTCCCCATCAAAATGGCCAATTGTTGGCGCCCTTCCCGCTCAATATTTGGGAAGATGACCAGGGCCTCGCTCTATAAATAGGGCTAGCCACCATAGTCTAGATCCGATCTGAAGGTCGACAAATCGAACCTTAGCCAGAACCACCAACACAAGAAGTCCTCCCCTCGCGAGGCAGTTCTTCCCTTGTATTGTTCATCATCAGCCCCAGAGGCAATCCACCACACCACAAACTAGAGTAGGGTATTACACCACAATGGTGGCCCAAACTAGTATAAACCTCGTGTACCTTGTGTTGTTCTTCGTGTAGTTTAGATCCTTGTGAGGCGACGAGACGTGAGTAGGTAGGAGGTGTGATCTCCGCGCGCACCCCAGAGTTCGAACCTTGAGGGTCTGCCGGAACCCGAAATCTGAAAACAGTCATCTCCTTATTCCTCTCGGTTGTTGACCATGTTGACAACACCGGAGGGCGGCGCCGTGGCGAGCGAACCAAGGCGGAGGACGATGGTGAGGCCTCGGACGGGAACAAATAGGAGCCGGGGAAGATCACAGCCAGCCGTGGGAGGCGGGAGCAGGCGGTCCCGCCGGCGCTGGTTTGGCTTTTGTGGCTCGAGGAAGAAGAGACTGAAGAAACGCGACAGACATTGAATGTCAATCGAACGGACAAGGTTGGCACAATCATTTTTTTGACTAAGTGGACACCAAGTAGCATACTTTTTTATATATAGGAAGAAAACTGCGAGGAAAATGCGTTCGTCTGCCGTCCTCCTCACAGGGAATGTTCGCTACATAAGTGACTAGCACCCTTGGTTTTCAACTGAGAGGTCTTGTGTTAGAGTCCGAGGAACTCTCAATTTTTTCCTCCTTCCTTCCTCGCAAAAAAGGGAAAGAAAATCAAAGACTTGGGAAGGCGTACAGAACAAGCTAGTGTACTAGTAAAGAGATGTTGCCGAGTTTTAGAAAAAAGAAAGATGTGCTCCTGTAGCTGGTTCGAATCCAAACCTAGATTATGACTATATTCTATATATGGTGCTATGCTCCTCTGCAAGTAATGAAACTGACATATCCAACGTTCGCTTCTCCTCTTCTCTACTTACTCTGCCTAGCATCAGAAGCTCTGGCCGCAGCAACCATGTCCGCTGGCTGCTTGTCCACCTGCTCTTCAGCAGGCAACAACCAGATATGCACCAAGTCGCCACCCGTACCATCGCCTGTGGGTCTCATCACACCCCCGCTGGCACGCGCACCGCAGCCGATTGCTCATCGCAACCAGCTGCCGTTGGTGTGGTGCCACTGCTGCAAATCACGCAGAGTCATCCATCATGTCTCAACCACAATCCACAACCCTGGCCAAGTCTTCTACAAATGCCCGAATCATGGGGTAATAATATGTTAAAGTGTTATTCTGCTGCTTTCAGTTGCTGTTTTTTTTAATAGTTTGGTTGATGATCTTCCAATTTGATTCATGCAGAAAAGGGAAGATTCGCGTGATTTGTATTTCTGGGAAGTTGTTGATGTCGGGGAATGCAACTACACTGATTATTTGGTTAGCCGAGGAATCCCAATACCAGCAGGTTGGGGTGTTGGACAAGTAACTGAAGGAACGGCAGAAGAGGAAGATGCAGAGCAGAAGGTTAAAGATGCAGTTCCTCTGATCATGGCCAAGCAATAGCGGTTGAACGGCCTTGACATCAATGAGGAGATGAAAGATCTTGTGAAGATAATGGGAAAAATCGATGTGCTCTGTAGGATGATTGTCTCTTTATTTGAAGTGTATGTAGCACTCGTGATGTATTCAGTGGCTACGACATGCGCACTTTGCTAAAACTAGTAATGAATGAAACCTGTCTAGCAGGCTGGGCGTAGTGTTGTGAACATCTAATGATTTTTATTAACGGAAATCAGGGGGTATCCCCTTTTGCTCATATAAATAAATAAATAGCAGAGGCCCTGTCGGGTCAGCTTTGTTCTCATTCGAGGACGTCGAGCAAATTGCAGTCTAACAGCAAACTATGTTATCAAATTCAAGTTTCACAGCCAAATATGAGTACAACTACACAACAATGTCATCATGTTTTAGTTTTCATACAATCACCAAACACAAATCAGCATACATCGAAAGTGATGTTCTCACAGCAAAATACTAAACAACATGTTCATCAGGTTTCAGTTGTCATAGCAAACATTTCACATAGTAGATAAAAAACGTCTTCTGACAGGCAAATACGACAAAAGCAATGTAATCATCATCCACAGCAGCAGCGTCAATATCTTCGCCATGTGTATCAGTCTGAATCGTAATTCCCCACGGTGCCATCTTCTTATTCGTCCTCAACATCCTCGAACGTTGGCTTCTTCTTGATCAACTCTTGTATGTCCATAGCACGACAGGCAATATTTTCGCCGGCTTCATTGATGTGATGGTTCTCAAAGACATTAGGAACATCTGTGTTATCTTGTACATCAGGAGCAGTGTAAGCATCATCTTGTTGTGCAACTTCATTAAACGAATTCCTCTGCTCAAACCTTTGCAATACTCTCCAGTCATCGCTACGAGCAAATGTGTCTTCCAAGAAAAATATCTGTGTTGCTTGATTTGCCAAAATAAAAGGCTCGTTGGTCTGGTACGCCGCCTTGACATTGATGGATTTGAAATAATCATCAGCTATGGGTTTTGCAATCCTGGAAAATAGGTTATACCAACGACATCACAACAGAACCACACACCGATGATCCTCGAAACTGGAGATATACTGCAACTGAACAATGTCTATTATGTTAGCATACATTTCAGTTGTCTCTTTGTCATACATATCCGTGCTCATGATGGCACTGTTTTGTGTCTTCCTGCCTTCATCTAATGCAAGGGTGTTGTAGCGCACATCTCCAACAACGCAAGATTCATAATGTCTTACCAGAGTATCAGGACCCATTGCTAGTGACTAAAGGGCATCATCAACTGCCTGCCCATCCTCCCGCATCTTCTTAACCTATGGTTAGAAAATAGACAAGCTGATCATCTTATGTACTCAATATATTAAAAAACTGACAGTGCACTTCAAAAGCTTACATGGTTCTTGAACCATTTCGCAAATCCTGCCATAACCAGTTTGTCAATGTTTCTTGGATTTTGCGGCAGTAACTCATCTTTGTAGATGCTACACAACATAGTGATCGCGTCAAACATCTAAATATATAAGAATGTGCTGCAAGCTTAGTAGATTACGATGTATAAGCTGCAGTACTGCACTTACTTGATATAAGGTAGTATCTCAGGACAGTTATTCAACACATACCAAAGCATTTTTTCCAAATCTTTAGGTTTGTCCTCTTGTTGACTCTTCCCTGTAACTCGAACAGAATAATCGAAAACATTGAGCCCGGGATTGTCTTCACCCACCTCTTTGCTAAGCTGATCAGCTGTTTCAATTTATTTTGAGCAGAATGTCAACGCTTCTGTAGCAATGTAGGACTCTGCAATGGAACCCTCGGGTCTAGCTCTATTCCTAACATAGCCTTTGAAAGTGCCTAGCCACCTTTCAACAGGGTACATCCAGCCATACTGTACTGGACCTCTAAGTAGTGCCTCATCAGGTAGATGAACAGCCAAATGCACCATCACATCAAAGAAGGATGGAGGATATATCTTCTCAAGGTCGCATAGGATAGTTGGTATCTTGTCTCTAAGATGCTCCAAAGCATCTATCCTGATATTTCTACTGCTGAGTTCCCTGAAGAATTGTCCCAACTCAGCAACTGCTCTGTATAAGTCAGGGCGGCACAATCCTCTAAGGATAACAGGTAAAACCCTTTGAAGTAGGACGTGGGAGTCATCAGTTTTCAACCCTTGTACCTTGTTTCCATCTGCACTGACTCTCCTTTCAGGGTTGGAAGCAAATCCATGTGGGAATCTCACACGTGACAGGACCTCGCAGAATTCTTTTCTTTTTACCTTGTCCAAGACGTACACAGCTGGTGCCCCGTGGTTTACCTTCATCTTGCACCTGCAAATCCTTTCTGATACCCAGGTGTGTCAAATCAATCCTAGATTTTAAGGTATCTTTCATCTTGCCTTCAATGTTAAGAAGTGTGCCGATAATGCTGTCACATATATTTTTCTCAATGTGCATCACATCAAGATTATGCCGCAGATCCAAATCTTTCCGATACTCCAAATCCCACAAAGTGGACCTGCGGGTAAACAATAATCTATCTTCTATCGTGCCATGCTTCCTTTTCCCGCTACCATTACCAGGATGGTTTCCTGGTGTAATATGCCTGATCTTCTCTAATTCCACTTGCAACTCATCAGCGGTGAGCCTCTTTGGCGCATCACGGTTTTCATGCTTTGCATTGAACACATGTCTTCGGTATTTTCTAGGATGCGGCTTGTCCTTGGCAAGGAAACGGCGGTGTCCAATGTAACAGATCTTGCTAAGTATTGCGTATGACAGCGGATTCCTGTCACAGCAAACACATGCATTGTAACCATGTGTCATTCACCCTGACATAGTGCCCAAAGCCGGATAATCATGGAGCATCAAATTACAACAACATGCAGAAAGAAATCAGCTGGTGGGCTTCTATATATGTCTCGAGTGAGAACACCCTTCCATAGCCATTGAAGTTCCTCCACAAGAGGCTCCCTGAACAAATCAAAATCCTTTCCAGGACTGTTTGGACCTAGGATGAGCAAGGCCATCATGTAGTTTGATTCTTTGGTGCAGACATTTGGAGGCATGTTGTAAGGTATAACAAGCACTGGCCACATGCTATATGTGGCGCTCTGGTGGCCAAATGGGTTAAATCCATCTGAAGCTAAGCCAAGTCTAATGTTTCTCGGGTCAGCAGCAAACTCTTTGTGTTTATCATTGAAGTTTTTCCACTCACTACCATGAGATGGATGGTTCATTACATTCTGATCTCTGTACTCCTGGTTCCTAGAATGCCACAGTACATCCTCTCTCGTTTCAGCATCATGAAACAACCTCTGCAATCTTGATGTAATTGGAAAATGTCTAAGAACATTATGAGGAATCCTCTTCACAACATCGCCATCTTTCCATCTTGATGATTTGCATTTCGGGCATTCACTTAAGTTGGCATAATCCTTCCGGAACAGAACACAATTATTCTTACAAACATGGATCATATCATATCCAATTCCAATTGCATGAAGGAAATTCTTCATTTTACTGTAGGTGTGTGGCAGCTCAGACGCATCTGGGAAAGATTTGCGGAAAGCAGCCAACATTGCATCGAATGATTTGTTGGTCATCCGCTCAGATGTCTTCACCTGAAGAAAGGTGACCATAGCTGAGAATACTAACAGCTTATTTCCTGGGGTGAGAACAACGTTGCATTGTTCCAACACGCGGGCCCACTGTTTTTCTTCTGCAGGTGAAAGTTCATGGAATGCACGAGCATTTCGTAGCATTGTTTCAATGTTGGTCAAACTCACTGGCTCCGCCACCACCACCTCCTCCTCCTCTTCCACCTGAGCATCAGGCAGATCAAGATGGTGATCTGCTGCTTCCACGTAGTCAATAACATTGACGTTCACAACTTCACCATGATGAACCTACCTGGTATATGTGAGTGACATCCCATATAAGTGTAGATGAATTTGCACAGTTGACTGGGGTCTTGTAACTGAATTCATACAACTTCTACACGGGCAGAGCAGATCTGATTTCGGACCACCATACTCAGCTCTCATAAAGTTCATGAAGTTTTCAACCCCCTCGACATATGCATCGGAGAATCTTCGAGCAGAAGTTATCCAAGTCATGTCCATCTGTTAGACATAAAAATTAGTTCTTCTACTAGATATTATAGGAAAAACATATATGCTTTTTTATGAAGTCCAGAAAAAAAAACCTAGGTCGATTTCTAAAGCTATGGCAAGATATTTGGACGAGCAGATCTAAGTAATGAAATATATGTAAAGCTAATTCAAAAAATAGATTTGAGTGCTAAATTATGGCAGGATGTTTCAGCAGTCAATGAGGCCGAGCACACAGCCATCGAACTATTGAAGGCCATCGCAGCAACAAAGATCGAGTATAAAACGGTGTAGAGCTATTTCACCTAACAGATTGTCTACTAGACCATGGCAATCTATGTCAAAATAAATATATGGCAGGATATTTTAGCAACTAATCGGCCTTGGCATGCCATCTCAGCTAAGCAGATTGAGTGCAGAACATGGCAAGGAAGCTTCTTAAGTAGAGCAAATTGACAGTAAACTACTTCGGCAAACAGTGAGATTAACAACGTCTATCAGCTAACATTCAATGCTACACTGACATGAACGGGGCCTTAGTCTAGAATGCGCGTACCGTGGGAGAAGCTGACGGCCGTGCGTCTCCACACGAATGTCGCCAGCGGTGGCAGCGCTGACCGCCGTGCGCCTCCACAAGAACGTAGCCAGAGGTGGCGGCGTGGCTAGAGGAGACAGTCAACGAGAGCGTACTGTGGGAGCGAGAGGATCGCCGAACCACGGCGCCGATGTATCGGCACGGCGGGGAGGGCGGCTTTGGCGGAGCGAATGGAGTGGAGGGGGACAGGGGGAGCAGGGTTGGGGTGAATTTTTGGGTGGGGGGGGGAGGATTTTCGCGCAGTGGGCGGTGGGAGTTTGGCGCATGGTCGGTTTCTCCAAGTACAGTCCCACGTGTCAGTGAAGAGGCAAGCCGAAGCGCGTTCCATTTGCATGAGCCGTGTGCAGGACCGAACGTGTGTGGGGTGCAATGCGACCGCGACAGGAGTGCTGCGAGTGTACCACCTTTTTTTCCTTTTAAACTAGGTGCTTCGCCCCCTAAATTTTTTTTTGTTGCTTCGCGCGATCAATCGATATTATTACTAGTAATCCGGTAATCCCGACTAATACGGCGAGTGGGTCTTTTCCCGGGCGATATGCTGGGAGGTTGACTTAGTTGGGTTTATTAGGACGAGTAATACTACACCTACGTAATCCCAGTTACGTAATTAACGTAATGTGAAACGTGTGAGCTGTTGATTGTAGATTGGGGGAGGAAGGGGCCAACCACCATGAAAATCAGGGGAGGAGAGAGAGAGGCAATTTACGTTAACCCTTTCGTAGGTTCCTATAGATGGAGAAAGATGTGAAATGCGTGAATGTGTAGTGGACGTACTATTGGAGTGCCTAAGATAATTTGTGTATGTATAGACCCTATGTGTTTATTTTACTTCGCATTTTAGATTTGTCTCGGTTCAATAAAAAGCAGAGTAGGTGATGATGGTGTGCCTGTCATCCTGCAATATAGGTCGTCCGATCTATATCTAACGGATAAGAAGGAAACTATGACAATTTACCCATAGTCCTCTCCACATTTGCAGATAAGGCTTTCCCTCGTTAATCCTTTTCTCCCACAAGATCTTGATCTTCTGTGCAACGCACGGGCATCTTGCTAGTACTCCTACAATATGTATATTATTGTGAAAGTTCATATACACCGGCCGAGATTATGCAAACACGGCATATTTTCATTACATTTTGAACTTTTATAGGACAGAAAAATAAAAGAAACCCGACCCTAAACCTATTCTACGGCGGCGACCGACGTCCTCCATCTATTATCTCTATGTACGGGGGCGGGGTTCATGACCCGTGAAGTCAAGGTGAGGTCTCCGGCGAGGAAGTGTAGAACACGGGATACGGACCGGCCAGTTGGCACACCATGCCCTGCCGCCTCCCATGCCATACTCATCCTCGGAGGAGTCCTCGACCTCGGCGGTGCCGGACGTTGGACGGCGACAAGTACGACGCATGGCTAACGGTGCTCCCGTCGTCGGCCGCCAGCGTGTCCACCACTTGTGCGGTCGCGTCCGCGTTCGGCTACGCCGTTATTGCGTCGCGAGAGGCGACTTGAGTGAGGGCGGCGACCTCGAGCTTCATCCCCGAAGACAAGATCTCCCGCAACGTTCACACTTGCGGTCATGGTGGATGTGGTGCCAGGTAGGAGGACGATGCGCTATGGTGTGGAGGTTAGCTGGGCGTTGCCGCTTTAAGTAGCGCATTCCGGTGAGGCCAAGCGTCCGGGTGCGTCATTAAGTCACCGGAGTTGGTTCCTCGGGCACTGAGCCTCTTAACGACGACATACGAACGGACGACGTGAATGCGGGCAGCTGACGCCGGCTGGGAACACACCGTGCGACAGCGCGAGGGACGAGGGTTTTGGTGTGCCAGGTTAGTCAGCCGCGGTCGTGGCAATGTTGGAGATGCCCTTTGCTCACATGCGATCCCTACATGTCATTGAAAAAGCAAGACGACCCGGCATGGTCTCAGGTCCAGAGGATGCAGTTGGCCGCGCTACACCACTCCGCGGACGCGTCGCGGTGCCCCGTGCATCCTCGACGAGCCGGATGTTGGGGTGTGTTTGGATTGTGGCCAAAGTGCACCTTACCAAAATTTTGGTCATGACCCAAAGATTGGTCTTTGTTTGGATGGTTGCCATGTTTTTGGCATGCCAATGAACTCTAGCTAACTCTAGTTCATTTTTCTTGCCAATGTCGGCCAAATTATGGGCAACCAATAGCTCAACCAAAATTTTGGTCATGACCCAAAGATTGTTCTTTGTTTGGATGGTTGCCATTTCTTTGGCATGCCAATGAACTCTAGCCAACTCTAGTTCATTTTTCCTGCCAATGTCGGCCAAATCATGGGCAACCAATGCCTCAACCAAAATTTTCGCTACCCAATGCTTTGATGGGGCAACCTTGGGCACAAACCAAACGCCACCCTCGGCACACTGAAACCGACCGTGTCTAGCAACGATATGAGCGTGTCGCTCATAGCAGTCGCCGTGTTCAGAGGCGGTGCTGGAGATGCGCACCATTGTTGGCCCCAACGACCCACATGAACGGTTGTCGATGGTGAGGAGGTCGTGGGCCAGCTCCTCCATTGGACTAGTCTACGCTACATCATCCCGATGGGTGTGCCCCACATGTCGGTTTCCCTGTTTTCCCGGCCATATTCGAACGTCAGTGCTCCGCATTGCGCATTAGGCCTTTCACTATGTAGGCCAAACGAGACAACTTGTTGTTTATTTCAGCCGTTCAAGTATAATCATGTGGCGTTTTCTTATTTCCCATTCCTCTCCAACCCTCTTCTCCATCGATCATGTCGCCCTCCAGTCGAGTCCATCCTCCCGCATGCCTCATTTGAACATTTCACCAAGTATCATTCACATGTACCCACCCTAGTCCTCTTTCAATAGATCTCCGGACCCCGAGATGAAATCGAGAGGGAACGAGTGGGGGCACGTGATACCTAAGGCGGATTCAAAATTTTGAACCGGTGATCATAGCATCCGCAAATCATATATAAAGGGTATTCAATGTTCGTTTCGTTTTTGAACGTAAAATATACTAACTCCTATCCTTTCTAGTTTCGTTTAAGTTTTATGTGTAGTCAAAGTATCTCTACTTTGATCAAAAAGGTATCAACATTCAACAACGCCCAATCAATATTGTTAGATTCGTACGTACTCCTAGATTTGTACTCGAGATGGTTTCCAATTTGACTATTGACAAGATTAATAGTACATGAGATGTATAATGTGAAAATTATATCATTGGAAACTCCTTTCACATACGAATTTGACCGTATGATTTCTCTAAGTTGCATGTCATATATTATTACTCTAACATTTGGTCAAAGTAGTATAGTGGAAGTGGATCCTCTGACGTAGGTATCCCTGCCTTACCCTCCCTTTCGGTCACTTACTGGCGGACCCCATGCTTGCTAGGCCCCGCACGTCAGTTACTCAATGGGTTCGGCCACGTCAGGGGATCCTCATCCGTCGTATACTCCCTCTGTTTTAATTTACTCCGCATAAAACGAAGGGAGTGGTGGTATAATAAATGACACGGGCGGAGGAGGGGGAGGGACGTCGGTTTGCTCTCAACTGCGGTCCCACAAGACGAAGAGCGTTCCATTCGGTGAGCGACGTGGAGGGTCCAGCGTGCCAGGCTGCAACGCGAACGCGACAAGAGCGATGTACAGTAAAAACTGATTGATCGGTCGTCACCAGAACCACTATTCACACCTGAACCTTCGCTACTCGGCCTACGCCAGCCACTGCCCTAAAACCACACCAAATCTCCAGCCCATTCCCCCACCTTTCGATCCCCTAGCCCGCATCAAGCGTCCCCTAGTTTGCCGGAAATCCATGGTGCGCCGCAAGATCACTTACTACAAGATACTGACACCGGAGCGCCACGCAGAAATCGCGGCGGCGGTCGGTGCCACATACTTCCATTCCCAATATCGCTTTGCGGCGGGCTAATCCCTGAGTTCTCTAGAGCCAAGCTACGAGTAGGAGGAAGCCGATCCAATGTTCATGGCGGAGGTCGCGGCGCAGAAGGCCCACGATGGGTATGAGACGCTGGACGTCGACTTCGTGCCGGCGTCTGAGTCCCCCATGGTGTAGGCGGACCAGCGGGTCAACATGGCGATACTAAAGGAGGACCGGGAGGCAGAGGCTCAACTCAACGCGGAGCGCGCGCATGTTGCTGCCATCGAGGCTCTCCTGTAGGTGGAACCAGATGTCGTGGATGTGAACCGGGCGGCGGAGGCTCAACTTGAGGAGGAGCGCGCGGATGGCACAGTCATTGAGGCCCTCCTGCAGGCGGAACCGGACGTCCTGGACTTGAACCGGGCGACAGAGGCTCGACTCGAGGCAGAGCGCGCGGATGTCGCTCTCATCGACGCCCTCCTACAGGCGGAACCGGACGTCCTGGACTTGAACTGGGCGGTGGAGGCTCGACTCGACGCGGAGCGCGCGGATGCCGCTCTCATCGACGCCCTCCTGCAGGCGGAACCGGACGTCCTGGACTTGAACTAGGCGGCGGAGGCTCGACTCGACGCGGAGCGCGCGGATGCCGTTGCCATCGAGGCCCTCCTGCAGGCGGAACCGACGTCCTCGACTTGAACCGGGCTGTGCTCTCGTCCATGCAGAGCGCCCGCACGCTCCGCATGAACGAGTAGCTAGAGGCCGAGGACAACCACGGTGCGGACACACACGTCGGCAGCGACGGCTGATTCGCGCCAGCAGCCGAAGACGACGAGGTCGTCTCTTTCTGTGAGCAGTGATAGTTTTCCTTTATGTTGTTGTTTTTGTGGATATTTTTCTATGTAAAAACATATATTTGTTATGCAAGTCCCCTGACTTGGGTCAGTCTACCATTTCAGGCGGTTGGATGAATATCCTACGTCGCCTAACCCTTCTTTCCTTCTTCCTCACCTCTTCTTCTTCCCCAACAGACCACCGCACGGGCTGTACGGATACTCCCCAACATGCGGTTGGATAAACATACTCTATGAACGAAAACTATGTGTTAGCGATAGGATGGTGGAGTTTGGTTTCTTCACATGCGACATGACGTGTCAGTGAGGGTGCGTTCCCTTGGTTGGGTTTGCGGCGTGCAGTAGCGACTGTGTGAGGGTGCGGTGCGACCGCAGCGTGCAGGAGCGACCGTGTGAGGGTGCAGTGTGACCGCGACAGCCGTGCGCAAGTGTACCTCCTTCTCATTTTGAAAACTTTAGGCAAGCTTGGCAAAAATGTGTGGCGAAGTTTGGCAATGCAAGGCCTAGACACAAACAGGATAAGTACGTACGTACTAGGAGTACTAGTGTTAAAAAAGAAAGGCGGGGTTTTCCTTCGCAGGATTTAATCGATACAAATCCTCGTTTCACGTGTCAATTAATGCGTATTTTTTTCTCCAAAGACCAAAGAGCTAACCATCTCACTCCTCATCGCTTGATTAATGCAGCTCCATGCAAACCAACCTTCTCACTTCCGCATGCATGTAGGGGATATTAATGTCCTTGGTTGCTAACCCCATCAATTTTGCCTTGATTAGTGTTAGTGGCCCTTTGCAAATTGTAATTTTGATATACTGGACTTGTGTACAAAAAAATGGAGGTAGTAACTATATTTGACTTCCTTCCCCATTGCGGTGATGTCGAGGATATCTTTTTTTTTGTGTTTGGCGAAGTGCGTTCGACGGAGAACACCATCGAGGGAGACCACGTAAGTCGTTCGTAAGTACCGCCAGCAAGCCGAGACAACCGCGTTATTTGCATCCAGGAAGTCCTTTACTAGTACTACTAGGAGTACTAGTGTGGTGAGATGGTTTCTCGAAGAAGACGATGGAGAAGCGGAGTCAGCGAAGAGTGAAATGATGGTTGCTTCATCCGTGCTTTTGTGATTTGACGCCTCACTGCTTTGTGATTGCATTTTTCTATTCCTTCAATCAATCAATCAGGGAGCTTCGGTTCCATCTTTTTGGCTTTGGCAACACCGTCCACAATGGTTCCCACGATGCCAAAAGCTATTTTCACATTTGGCTACACATTGTGGATGCCCTTAACCGTACCACTTCGTTTTGCTCCTGTGTGCTATCTATACAAATCTCAATTATATTGATCTAAAAAATTATAGAATCAAGATTAGTAAAAAGGAGGTGATTTTGCCGCACGGATGGCGGGGGAGGTTTCTTATTTGAGCAATGCTACATCCACGTAATGGTTTACGTAAAGTTACGAACTTATGTGATGTGGGACTATTTGATTGGATTGAAGGAGAGGATTAGGCCCACCCCACCTGAAAATCAGGGGGGGGGGGCATATATAGATTAGATGGAAAGTATACGTAGCAGCTACATAGCCCTTTGTAAGTCTAGGATTAGCCTTCTTATTTTCGGAGGATGTTGTCCTGGCGGTTTGCTAACATGCGGTCCCACGTGTCAGTGCTTTACGAAGCCGATCCGCGTGCCACATGAGGCAGAACAACGGCAGAAGCAACACGTGGTTAAGTTGAAGAAGATGAGGGAGAAGCGGATTCAGCAACGAGTGAAATGATGGTTGCTTCGTCCCTCCAACTTCTTCTTTTTAGCATTATTACTTTGTCCCTCCAACGTAACTGCGAGAAAGGTGCAACTTTGTGATTTGACGCCTCATTGCTCATTACTACGCCGGCGCCATGACTGGGGTGCTTCACCCCGGCTGCTCTGCACTGTATTCCGGTATGGCGCGTGGACCCGGTAGCTTGATGTCCCACATGTCGGCGAAAGGGACTAGAAGATTTATGAAAGCGAGCGCTCCACTCTTACGACGGAGGAGTAGATGACACGACGGCCTAGTGAACTGTCACTTGTACTGTATAGTACTATAGTTTTGCTGTTTTGCACGATCCATCGATACAAACCCGATTAAACTGGAAATGGCGGGATTTTTCCCGCGTGGTAGATGATACTGGCCATACATTTCAAAGGCAATTTTAATGTATGCAAACTAAATAATTATAAGTAAGAATATGATATCTAGTAAAACTAAAAACACATATGATTTATTCTGTTAGAGTGTAGTAGTAGTGCTGTATTGCATAGTTGTTAGATGTAACATGCGAGAACGTGTAGAGATGTAGTTTTGGAGGGCCTACAGAGAGAAAAGCGTAATACGGTCACCAAACTTCAGAATAAGCTGATTATGGTCACTATATACGTTTTGTGGTGATTATACGGTCACTTGCTCACAATTCAGCATCGGATTGCACTCTGTTGACCGGCCAAATAGTCTGCGTGGCGCCATGTTGACTAGTTAAATTGACCACATTCCTTGTGGGTCCCACCTGTCAGTTCGCATAGGAAAAGGTCAGATAAACACAAATTTACGCAGGCGCGACAAGGCTCCAACCCATGCGCAGGAATCACCTGGTTGTGTATGTGTCTGTCAGGGCCTGATGTGTGCGCATGCACGTGTAGGTTGAGCACTTGAGCGTGAGAGTGTGTGTTGGTCGTGTGGTTTTACTGGTGTGTGCATGCATGCGTGCGTGTGTGCATGTGAGTGTTGTGTGTGTGCGTGGCTGTGTGTGTACGTGTGAGTGTTGCGTGCGTGCGTGGGTGCATGTGTTTGTGTGAGTGTTGCGTGGATGCAGTTCGTGTGCATGCATGCGTGTGTGTATAATCACCACACCAGCTCCTGTGTGTTAAAATAGATGGCTCGACATACCAATATAAGGCCACCTTGTCCGCTGTGCCCGCGGTCATGACTTCGAACCACCGTCCAAATATTGTTTTGTCGTTTGTTTTCATTCTTACTAGCAAGATGCCCGTGCGTTGCATGTAACATCAAGATGCATTTGTATGACTTTTTTATCTTGTGAGAGAAAAGGATGAACGAGGTAAGGCCTTATTTGCAAATGTGGAGAGGTGTGTGGGTACCTTTTTGCAAAATTGCCATAGTTTCTTTCCTATCCGTCAGATATAAATCGGACGGCCTATATTGCAGGATGGCAAGGCAGACCATCATCACCAACTCTGTTTTTTTATAAGAGTGTATTTTATGTATTTTATAAGAGTGTAGATGTAGAGTAGATACAAGTCGACAGTTGGGCACGATGGTAGTGAGATAATGTGATGCAACACTAGAGGTGCTACGTGGAGCGTTTAACTGGTCAACTAGTCATGTCATGAGCAAATACAGAGTTGTACGGTCAGCCCGTGACTGTATAATAACTACTAAACATAAATGGTGACCGTAATGAGTGGATTCTGAAGTCCAATGTACGTATCGTGCTTTCGCTTCAAATCCAATGATCGTCATTGCATATATCGCGAGAGAAAGACGAAACATGCGTGAATTTTCTGGGGGCTTACTTTTAGAGGACCTAGAGATAGTTTTGTGTGCATACGTGAAAGGGGCGTACGGGGGGGTATGCGATGGAGAGAGAGATGCTCTTCGTATCTCTTTATTATGACTAACTTTGTATATAGTATAAAAATATACAAATTCACAGTGCGGAATAAATATCATTGTGGGCACCATACAATGCAAATTAGCATTCGTACTCCTCCATATAACTTTGTAATGTTGTATATATGTAGAAACTCTAAAATAATTTTTTGGCTACACTTTATTCAAAAGGAATGTTGTATGCGAAATAAACGTGAAGAGAGGACTTTTTAGATCAATGGGGTATGTGATGTAACATGTGTGAATGTGTAGTTAATGCATTTGGCGGGGCCTAGAGAGGTATGTGTGTGTATTACGTATTCGAGAGAGGCATGGATAGAGGGGCCGACGGGGGAGGGGGGCGTGGGAGAGATAGCACGAGAAATGAGAGTGGTTTAGAGAGAGAGACGAATATGACGTCATGACAAGAGGTTCCATTCCCTTGAGTGTGTATACGCAAGGGGGGAGGGAATAGAGGCACCAGGAGAAATTTTCTGTGTGTGTGGTGTTTGTGTTGGCATGTGTGGGTGTGAGAAGATAATGAGACGTGGGGGCAGAAGGTGTGTCACTGCGTGAGGTCTGGTGGGTCGAGGTGAGGCCCTTCGTTCGGTTCCGTCCTGCGCCACATTGGTCGGCCCGTGACGCATTTAGGAAGATCCATGGATGACTAGTCGTACAAGACAAAGATAGAAGAATTGTGAAGGACTCTGTGTCCACTGACAAAGCCGGCTAGGATTTGTAACCCTAGGTTCTCAGACTAAGGTAACCCCTTTATCTCTGATATTACTATTCATCCAACCTAACTTTGAGGGGCATCCTACAGAATGCTTTGCTAGACTCATACTCGTCGATTAGGAAGAGAGGTGTGAAACAATGCGTGAGAGAAAGGCGTAAAGATAATGTGCGTACATGAGACGCATAGGCAGGTCCATGTATATAGAAAGGGTCGATGAGGATTGTGCGTGTGTATGTTTGCGAGAGGAAGAGTGCTTGTGATAAAGGTTAGTGAAAACAGTTGTAAATGGTTACGAGAGGGAGGGAGGGTTATATCTAGAGCATGTGTGCAAGAAAGACACCTCAGGAGAGTGTGTGTGAGCATGTGTGAGAGACCACCGATGGAAAGTGAAACTACACGTAAAATACTGCTCTACACATTGATTAAAGATATAAATTGTATCCAAATATTAGGATGGGATCATGATATTTGCAATTCGTGTAAGGAGCGGTCATTGATCCATCAGACATCTAGATTCTATCAAATTTGAGCATGTCTATGTTATTATTCGACACAATTGATCCACAGAGTTAGTATTTTGAACTCCAGACAATGCATCGCTTTAGCAATCGAATACAAACATGAGTATAGTTCATGTTGTGTGTGTAAAGCACATTATACATACGAAAGTTACACAATGGACATTATAAATAGCTACCTATGAACTAGCATATATTTGAATTCAACTTAAGGTGGTTTAAAAAAATCGAATTCAATTATTTGAATTTGATATCATGGCATTTGTAAACCATACCTAAATTACGGGGGCACCAATCTTTGCTCTGATTTTGTACATAATAGCATATGTAGTCGTGTACAAAATAGATTCAAATTTAGCTCCTCCATTCCAAAATAATCGTACTTACATGATTTTAAAGTTTCAAAATTTCAAAAAGAAGCGGATAATTTAATGAGGTTTTCAAACATACAAGGTCAAATATAACGTTGTCTATTTAGGTCAATCCTCATAGTTCAAGAGTACTCTAAACGTGAATGCTTGTGTTTCAAAATTTAGAACGAAGCGCCAAAAGAGCCTCTACTCGCCCGAAACCGCATGAGACCAATGTTTGGTAGTACAAGGAAATTACTTTTCTAATAACTCCGACTCGTGAAACCTACCGGCCCGACGTCCAAAGGTCTAAACCGGGGTAGGTTTGTAGCTTCATCTAGACCCCACACAACCGCCTCCGAAAAACATTCATACACAATGGCCGCCTAAGCACACATGCGCGCGGCCGAAATCACTCCCGCCCACTATTTGGGACACCCGGGATTACCATCCTACCCCCGACCCACAGTAGGTCCGAAATTTAAGAGGGGGGCAAAGTTTGTACGTTCCCCAAATTTCAAACAAGCGCGTCCCATCTTCTGTTCAAAAAAGGCAAAAACAAGCGCGTCCCAGACCGAAACATGGTTCCCCCCCCACCCGTTCGATTCCCTATTCGTACTCCGTGGGCGCCAAAACTACCTCTCGACCAGCTGCGAAACCCCGGCGTCCTCCGTCCGCCACCCCATCCCACCCATCAACCGCCGCCCTCCTCCATCACGCCGGAGCCGATACCCCGACGTCGGCATCCACGGCAACCTCAACCGCAACGCCCTGCATGGCTAGTAGTTGAAGCCGAGGTCGAGCAGTCCTTACCTGAGCCAGTTCAACCACGCCGTCCTGCGCCTCACCGCTGCCGCTCCAACTTCGCCACCGTCCAGCGCACTGGAGTTGTTCCTGCTACGCCGTCCTTCGCCGCCTCGGATGTGCTTCCCCTCTGCCGATATACGGCCATGGTAACACAGTCAACAATTTGGCCATGGGTTTGTCCAAGGAACAACGGCTCTCCAAAACATTGGTTACCCTGGGAAAAACAAGAAGATCGCTGCGACATATCGACACCACACTGGCAACCGATACAGGTACTCCTCTTCCCTTATTCATGCAAATCTTACGTGTCTGCTTGCATGGTATTCATCCCACAGAAGACACTAGTTGACCGCTTCTTCTTCATACTAGATGTTCCTAGTAACTCGCGATGCACAAGGTTTCTCCTCATATACTATTTCACCTTAGCTAGAGGTCCGTCGCCCCCTGAATTTCAATTTCTGGCTAGTTACTTCCCAATTAACACAAGCATTCCCCAGCGTAACAGGCGCTAGTACGCCTATTACGCCGGGGAAGCAGTGCCTTGGTGTTTTATCTTAGGGGCGTGTGCGGCCTAGATCTGCTGGCGCCCGATCTGGAGACTAGAGGTCGTCCGGGATTAAAGGGATGTCCTGGGGGCGCTACCAAGCACGACGATGGTGTAAGGTCAAGGGGAGGGCGGGGCGGCGGAGGCAGGGGTCTGGGCCGGTGGTCGCTGGCGGTTCGAGAAAGATCGTCAACAGTGACTAGCGGGAGGTAGACGAAGGCCATGTACTCGTTCCTTATATATTGGACGGTTCATTAAAAAAATTGACTGACCTATTTATTTTCAGTCGACTGTTATCTTAGATATGACCACATGTGGTGGTGTGTTGGAGGAGTACCTGCATTTCCTGTGCTCATATATTACAAAATCATACGGAGTAGAATCAAATTTTGTTTGCCATGCAATGTTGTAGAGCTATCATATGTCTCCTGTCATTTATTTTTCAGCCACCTGCTATCTGCTACTTTTACAATGCACTAGTTCTTCACACACTTCACCCATACTCTCACTATTGTGTTTTTATGCAAGGGTATTTCAGAGTCTGCCGAAAGAGAAGCAGCAAAGAAAAGAGAGAAGTCGTGCCAGCTTTCTTCGCGGGTATGCACGACACGTGACAGTGCTATAAAGGGTGCAGTGTCAGCAGATGGAGACGGTAAACATAGCTCTGGAGTTGATGACCTCGGTCGCAATGAACCACCATCCCAGGTGCTTGCTTTAACTTCACGGTGTCATATGTGGTTGCATGTTCCATATGGTGTCTAGCTTGTATTCGAAAGGCCGAAGTCGGTCTGATAAGGAAAGATATTTTTTACATGAACCACCATCCCGTGAGACAAATAGCTAGTCAGGGCACTGGCCGAGCCAGTGACAAGCCCAGCAAAGATAGGCACCACCTGGAAGCCAACTAAAAAGCTGCGATGGTGGCGAAGCAGCCCGCTTCCCACCAAGCTCTCAGGTGGCGAAGCAGCCCGCTTCCCACCAGGCTCTCAGGTCCTAGATGATCATGCTCACCACTCCAGCCGGATGTCTAGCTTGTATGGCTTCCAATTTGGTTAAATTGCATCTGCTTAGCTTACACATTATACCTTTGAATATGACATGCCTTTTTGTTTTTGGTACATACTAGTACATCTGTGTATTAACCATGTTCTTACATCAAACTAATGTTCTTGTGTATCCCTCATCAATCACTTATGACGAGGCAGGCAGGCAAGGGGACTACTCATTTAAAGAATGCAGTGTTAGCCTCCCGACATGATTCTCAAGAAACAGAAATGCTAGATGAAGATAGTGAACATAGCTCTGTAGTTGATTACAACATTTCCCCTACACTAGCATCGTAGGTGCTTGCTCTAACTTGGCAGCGTGATATGTGGTTGCGTGTTGCATATGGTGTCTAGATTGTAATTCTTCCAATCTGGTTAAACTACATGTGCTAGTCTGCTTAGCTTATACATTATACCTGTTAATGTGACATGCCTTCCTGTATTTAGTACATAGTACATCTGTCTATTAAGCATGTCCTTACATAAAACTATTGTTTTTATCCCGCATCAATCAATATAACGAGACACCTTTAGTATATGCAGTGCGATATTAGTTGAATCTTTCATATGATTTATAGCATGCGCTGCTTCTGGTTTGCTGAAATTCCATTTATGATGGGACGCTTTTAACTTGGCAGAGTCATATTGGTTGCATCTTTCATGTGGTGTCTAGCTTGCATTGCTTCTTTTTTGCTGGAATGGTTTCTGCTTAGTTTACACAAACAGTTGTGAACATGCCATGCCGTCCTATTTTTCGTACATATTCCATCCTGGTATCATGTGCTTGCCTTACATCAAAATAGTGAGTGTCAGTATCATGCATGAATGAGTTCTGAAGAGAGAATTTTATTGCTTTTTCCTGTTGGTTTTACTTGATAAATCAAAATTAATAAAGCGGAAGGAAGTTAGCAAGGCAGCAGATAAAGGTGATCCTTCCGAACGGAGGGCCTCTACAGTTTCTAGTCCTCCACACCCCCAAGATGATTTCCAAGACAACAGATGCATAGACACTCAACAAAGTTGTGTTTATGATGAGCACGTCTCCCCTAGTGCAGCATCACCGGTGCTCCCTCTAACTTGGCACTGTTATATGTGGTTGCATGTTATGTGTGATGTCTAGCTTGTATTGCTTCTAATTTTGTTGAATTCCATCTGCTTACTTTACACATTATACTTGAATAAGACACATGTTCCTGTTTCTAGAATATACAATATCTGTCTATCACACCATGTTCTGACATCAAATTACTACTGTTGTGTAACCTACAACAATCACTTATCATAAGACATGTTTGACTTCGGAGTGTGATATAGGTTACATCTCACATTCTTTTCTAGCTTGTACTACTAATTTGTTGAAATGGCACTTATGACGAGACAGTTTTAACTTGCTAGAGTGATATTCGTTACATCTTTCATATGGTGTCTAGCTTTCATTGCTTCTAATTTCTTGAAATGCCTTCTACTTAGTTTACACATCATAAGCTGTGAATATGCGATGCTGTGAATATGCAATGGCACTAATGACGAGAGACCTCTAACATGGTAGTATGATGTTGTTTGCATCTTGCATTTGATTTATTTCTTGTACTGCTTCACATTTGTTTAAAGGCCATTTATGATGAGACACTGTTAACTTGGCAGAGCGATATTTGTAGCATCTTTCATATGGTGTCTACCTTCCATTCCATTGCTTCTAATTTGGTGAAATGTCTTCTTCTTAGTTTACACATCATAGTTCTGGTTATCTCTTCCGTCCTATTTTTCATACATATTACATCCTCCTATCATGTGGTTGTCTAACATCAAAGTTCAGTTCATCTGCTTCACAGATCAACTTGTTCTGAAGAACTAAATTGTTATTCATTTTTCTTGTCGGCTTGACTTTACATGGCATAGAGAAATAGGAAGAAACACAGAATGGCAGGGAATGAGAAGCGGATGAATCCTGCAGATTTTGCCGGTATTGAGGGTGCAATAGAAGGTCAAAGTCGAGCAGAAAATTCTACAAACATGCCATGCCATGCTACACGAGCTGCAAAAAAGCCAAACAGAAACAAATAGCTGCCACCAAACAAGCAGAGACAACCCTAGTTCTTGCAACACCTACCACAGTACTACCAGCTGCACAACTTACTCATGCATCAACTGAGCTAGCAGCACGTTCCCAAGCTCCCTTGCCACCTGACACTACTTCCCAAGCACTCTTGACACAAGACGAGTTGGCAATATCAGATGAACCTTGTGAGCTTCAATAGCAAGAAGGTAGTTGCTGGAGTGAAGTTACAGTTGCATGCTTATTTATATGTAGTCTCACAGTTTGATGTACACTAACACTCCCTATTCAAGAATCCGTCCGATTAACCAGTTAACTTGCCGATTAACCCCTACTCCTAGGGTCACCGAGTAGCCGATAAACCAATAAATCGTCCGATTAATTGATTAAATGGCCGATTAGCCTATTAATCCCCTACTCGCTAGCCAACCGAGCAGTTACCAGTTAACGATTTCCTCAACAATGCTAACTGAGGGAGTCCCGGACTAGGGGGTGTTCGGATAGCCGAACTATCATCATCGGCCGGACTCCAAGACTATGAAGATACAAGATTGAAGACTTCGTCCCGTGTCCGGATGGGACTTTCCTTGGCGTGGAAGGCAAGCTTGGCGATACAGATATGTAGATCTCCTACCATTGTAACCGACTCTGTGTAACCCTAGCCCTCTCCGGTGTCTATATAAACCGGATGGTTTTAGTCCATAGGCGAACAACAATCATACCATAGGCTAGCTTCTAGGGTTTAGCCTCCTTGATCTCGTGGTAGATCTACTCTTGTAATACCCACATCATCAATATCAATCAAGCAGGACGTAGGGTTTTACCTCCATCAAGAGGGCCCGAACCTGGGTAAAACATCGTGTCCCTTGTCTCCTGTTACCATCCACCTAGACGCACAGTTCGGGACCCCCTACCCGAGATCCGCCGGTTTTGACACCGACATTGGTGCTTTCATTGAGAGTTCCTCTGTGTCGTCACCGATAGGCTCGATGGCTTCTTCGATCATCAACAACGGCGCAGTCCAGGGTGAGACTTTTCTCCTCGGACAGATCTTCATATTCAGCGGCTTTGCACTGTGGGCCAATTCGCTTGGCCATCTGGAGCACATCGAAAGCTACGCCCCTGGCCGTCAGGTCAGATTTGGAAGTTTGAACTTCACGGCTGACATCCGCGGAGACTTGATCTTCGAAGGATTCGAGCCACAGCCGAGCATGCCACACTATCACGATGAGCATGATTTAGCTCTGCAGCCGGATAGTACCCTGGAGGCCGCACACGAGTCCGCTCCGACCCTCGATTCGGAGCCGGCTGCGCAGATCGAGGACGGGTGGCTAGACACCGCCTCGGGGGCTGCAACCTCTACGGCGATGGAGCCGAATACCGACCTTGTCCCTCGTGAAGCTCGTGACTCCGAGGTGCCGGACTCCTCGCCGGACTCCGAACCTCCCGCTCCCCCTCCAATCGAATCTGATTGGGCGCTGATCATGGAGTTCACCGCTGCGGACATCTTTCAACACTCACCTTTCGGCGACATCTTGAGTTCGCTAAAGTATCCCTCGTTATCAGGAGAGCCCTGGCCGGATAGCGGTCAGGACGGTTGGGATGCGGATGACGAAGAAATTCAGTGCCCACCCACCACCCACTTAGTAGCCACTGTCAACAATATAACCGACATGCTAGACTTCGACTCCGAAGACATCGACGGTATGGACGACGATGCCGGAGACGATCAAGAACCAGCGCCTACAAGGCACTGGAAAGCCACCTCAACTCACGACGTATATATGGTGGATACACCAAAAGGAAGCGATAACGAGGAACAACAGGACGTGGCGAAGGACAACTCCCCCGAAAAACAACCAAAACGGCGACGCAAAGCGCCGCCCGAAGTCCCTCCTAGATAACAACGGCGCTCATACTGACCCAGCCTTAGAGCAGGGCAAAGCAGCGGACGACAAACATGCCACCAAGCAACCATCGGAACAGGATGAATTGGGCAAGCAACCCATTCCCCGCGAAAACAACAGTCCAGACGATCTCACGCCGGACACATCACCGGAGCATAAGAGCCTTCATAAAAGGATCGTCGCCACTGCAAGAAGTTTGAAGAAGCAAAAGCGGAAGCTCAAAACAGCGCAGGGCGCACTCAGAATGAGATGGAGCAAAGTACTTAATACCGCAGACAAATACGGCGATAGCCACCGGGCAAAGAGCTACCCGAAGCGCAAGCTGTTGCCCGAATTTGATGAGGAGGCCATAAAGCCCCCACAGTCAAAAAAGAAAGAGGCCGCCTGGCCGGATAGACGACCAGATGACAGGCTAAGAACGGCAAGCAGCGCCGAACACAAGCCGGCACACGGTCCACATAAGTATCCTCGCAAAAAGGATGGCCCGGTCAGGTCCATCTATGGGCCAAAAAAGAAGACTCCAGGAAGCAACACAACCCGCCGAGTGTTTGAAGACAACAGCACACCTAAATACAGGGGCGCCGCACACCGACTATGTTTCACCGATGAGGTACTGGATCATGAATTTCCAGCGGGATTCAAACCCGTAAACATAGAGGCATATGACGGAACAACAGACCCCGGAGTCTGGATTGAGGATTATATCCTACACATACATATGGCCAGAGGAGACGATCTCCATGCCATAAAATACCTACCCCTCAAGCTCAAAGGGCCAGCTCGGCATTGGCTCAAAAGCCTCCCAGAAAATACCATTGGAAGTTGGGAAGAGCTCGAGGATGCGTTTTGAGCAAATTTTCAGGGGACTTATGTCCGCCCTTCGGATGCAGACGATTTAAGTCACATAACTCAACAGCCCGGAGAGTCTGCACGAAAATTCTGGAACAGGTTCCTCACCAAAAAGAACCAAATAGTCGACTGTCCGGACGCCGAAGCCTTAGCAGCCTTTAAGCATAACGTCCGAGACGAATGGCTCGTCCGGCACCTCGGCCAGGAAAAACCAAGAACAATGGCCGCACTAACAAGCCTCATGACCCGCTTTTGCGCGGGGGAAGATAGCAGGCTGGCAAGATGCAGCACCAGCGACCCGAGTACATACGAGGTCAAGGATGGAAATGGAAAATCACGACGTAGAAAAGATCAGCGCCGGAATAAGGAAAATGGCCCAAATAGCACGGCGGTCAACGCCGGGTTCAAAAGCTCTCGGCCGAATAATAAAACACTGCCTCTTAAGGACAACAGCGATGAGCTATCCAACCTAAATAAAATCTTGGATAGGATATGTCAAATCCATAGTACCCCCGAGAAGCCTGCAAATCATACTCATAGAGATTGTTGGGTCTTCAAGCAGTCCGGCCGACTTAACGCCGAACACAAGGGGCTCGACACACCAAGCGAAGACGACAAACCCCACAAGCAGCACACCGGAAAACAGAAGACTTTCCCACGAGAAGTCAAAACAGTGAACTCACTTCATGTGATAACAAGGAAAAATAGTGCGGCACCTGCTGAAACACACGCCGCACGGTCCACCCCAGCAGAATCCCAAAATTGGATGTTTAAACCAATTAGTTTTGACCATCAGGATTACTCCAGAAGTGTTCGAAACGCAGGAGGGACTGCTTTGGTATTGGATCCCATAATCAACAGACTACAATTCACACAAGTCCTAATGGATGGCGGCAGTGATATAAACCTGCTATACCAGGACACCATCCCCAGAATGGGGATAGACCCCACCAAAATTCACCTTAGCAGCACTTCCTTCAAAGGAGTGACGCCTGGCCTTTACGCCAATTGTACAGGCTCTGTACTACTAGAGGTTGTGTTCAGTTCATCCGATAACCTCCATCGCGAAAAGCTCATTTTCCATATCGCCCCATTCAAAAGTAGCCATCAAGCACTACTGGGACGTGAAGCTTTCGCCCGCTTTAACACAATACCGCATTACGCGTCTCTTACGCTAAAAATGCCTGGTCCACGCGGCATATTTCATTAAAGGGTAACTCCGAGTGTTCCTCGACCACGGAAAATGTAAGACTGCCTTGACAGCCACGCACTAACCCGACCTTGCTGGACAAAACCCCTAAAAAACAGGTCATTCAGGCCTGGGACACGGTCAGGCGAGTCCGGCATAAATAAACAAGGGGCTTCCTAGCATCACACCTCTTTACAAGGGGCTGCACGTATAAACAATGAGAGCCAGTAAAGCTCAACTCTATTCATCTTCCTAATCATACTTTATTTTTAATACATCTTTGGCACGATATTTTTTCCAAACTAAGTTCTTCTCTTTCACAAATGAAGCACGTGCTACACCCGTCGAGGATACAGCACAACGGGGACACAGGCTCAGACATGCAGCAGGGACCCGTTGCAAGGATTCTTTTCAGATTAAGACCCTGCGTAAACCTTTCTTATTGTCTCTTGTTGATACACATCCCCCGGTTTCTTACCATAACTGAGGAGGAGGCTGGCGTTTTGGCATCGGCCGCATCAGAAGTTCTCGCCCGTACTTGGACACTAGGGGCTTAGGGCTTTGTTCTGCCCGGTATCATAAAGACCGAATACCTCAGGGAGTGTTCGGCGTCTCGAGTTAGGCCTTTTATGCATCAGCTCCGAATCATGTCTTTGGTCAAATGTTGGGTTTGCCCGGCTCCTGTGTTTTGCTGCCTTACGTTCCGCTCCATCGGCTAACGCGGCACCAGGAGAACTACTGCAATTGTGCCCCGGTTCGGCCGGGCGAGCGCCTCAGTAGAGAAAGCCGAAAACTGACTGTCATGATATAGCGAGAGACTGGTCAACCACTCGATCGACTACTGGAATGTTTAGAATTCCTCCGCTTTGACGAAGGACCGCTTTCCGGTCAGGCACATACGCGCCCCGAGTTCGGAGAGCACGGTGCCCCTAGGGGCTATATAGTAGCCCCACCTTCGAGCTCCCATGGCTAAGTGAAAGTGATAAAGCATTATAGTCCGGTTGCCTAGTTTGCTATGCTATCACCTCCTTCAAAGGACCAAGACGTTGGATTAAGTGCGAAAAAGCGCTTTTTTTGCAAACACCCCCGCATCATGTGCGTGGGGGCTGAAGCCAAAGACTGCCATCTTTCAGAATGTACATACATATACGGCCGCACAGGAGATAGTTCAATACTTGAACGCACAAGTATAAAAAGCCCTTACATTATAAACATGATCTCACAAATCATACATGTCATTTGAACATAACATCTTTCGAGCACTGCGACTCTATTAAATGAGCGCCCTGCAGGACTTCCTCAAAATAGTGCTCGGCGGGTAGTCGGCTTTTGTCCGAACCCCGGGACGCAACATCGCTGGCATTCATCTCCGCCCAGTCTGTCTTAACACGGGCGAGAGCCATCCGTGCACCCTCTATGCATGCCGACCTCTTCATCACCTCGATATGCGGCACCGCCCCAAGGAATTGCTGCAACAAGCCAAAATAACTCTCCGGCTTCGGCCTTTCTGGCCACAGATGAGCCACCACATCCGTCATTGCAAGTCTAGACAATCTATTCAGCTCAGCCCACTCCGCCAGCTGATTAGTCAACGGAAGTGGATGCTCCGGACTATGGAATTGAGACTAGAAAAGCTCTTCCATTTCGTGATCCTTCTGGCTTCGGAAGTGCACGACTGCGTCCGCCGCACTTGCCGCCAAATCCAGATAAGGATCCTCCGCACCACACAATTGGCCCAACTGAGCATACTTCGGATCCGTGAACTTCCTACGCAGCAGAAAGGGCTTTCCAGCCGTAATGTCTCCGGCCTGACGCAGTTCCTCCTTCATAGCCCGCATTGCACTACGGGCATCCTTGGCTTCGGCGACAGCCTTATTCAGGTCCTCTTGCTCCACTCGGCGTTCTCTTTCAAGAACTCCACAGCGGTCGGTAGCATCTTTTAATTTCACGACCATTTCGGCCATCTCCTCCCTGCTTCGGCAGTGAGCAGCCTTTTCGGCTTTTAGCTCTTCCGCTGCCTTCGAGGCAGCCATATCACTTTTTCTGGCTTGCTCCTTGGCTCGAGCAAGCTCTTCTCGAAGGTCTTCCACAGCAGCGGCACCATCTGCATCAAGCATACAAATTGTAAGGAATGGGCATCAGCTCCCTTACTAGGTGATCGTGGAGCAACCACCTACCTTGCGACTTGTTAAGTCGTTTATTGACCAGCACGATGTCCGCATCCGCAACGTCGAGTTGCCGCTTCAGCTCGGCAACTCCATCAGTCCGGCTGGCCACCGAATGTTCCGCCACCTGCATAGGAAAGGCGACATTCTATAACTGAGATTATGATCCTCGGCACGCTGTCGCTTCCGACAGCATCCAAGTCTCACGGGCTACTATCTATACAGGGCGCACTCCATGTGCAAAACTGTCAAAAGGTATGTCATTTTTTGCGTACCTCAAACCCCGTCAGCAAACTTCCGACGGCCTCATGCAACCCGCTCTCGGCGGAGGAGATCTTTTCAATCACCATACTCATTAATGTGCGGTGATCTTCTGAGATAGACGCCCTCTCAAGCAAATCCTGCAACTCCACCGGCCGTACTCCAGTGGGTGTCGAACTCCCCGGCCCCGCCGGACTCGGGGAGACCCTCCGTGACGACACCTCAGGGTCGTCCGCCCCGCCCGACGGGGCGGCAGATGGAGGCATTTCGCTCTCCATCATCTCCGGACGAAGGTCCCCCGAAGATGAGCTCTACTGAGATGGGCTGAGATCCGAACTACAAGGTGAAAACTTCGGTTACCCTTAGAAATAAAGTAGGGATATGATGGGCTCGCTGGAGGGCTGATTCCTTTGGGGAGACTGTGCAGCCGGGGCTTTTCCCGGCACAGGACCTTCCGGTGCAGATTTCTTTCCCCGCTTTGAGGCCTTGGCCTCCGGGTTTTCGGAAGCGGCCCTCTTCTCCCCCTGGAGGGAGGGTTTCTCGATTCCCCCCTTACTGAAAGCCTCCTTGGCAGAGGTGGTAGTTTCCCTGTGCCGCCCTTCTCCCTCCTTCGAAGGTGCAACCTCTAACATTTTGGTTAACACGAGATCCGGCGTGGTCTCGGGGAGGGGGGCCGGACACCGTATCAGTTTTGCTTGCGCTATCCACTCCTATCCAAGGGATAGCTGGTTAAAAGGCAAGCCCATGATAAATAAATGGACGATGTGTCCGGGCACAGGGCTACTTACTTGAGTATCCGGGCGATTGCAGCTTAGGCCAGTGTCCTCAGTCAAGTCCGGACGCATCTCTTGTGATCCGAAGAACAGTTTGTACATCTCCACGGCTGTCAAACCCATGAAGTGTTGGAGAGCTCGTGGCCCCTCTGAATTAAATTCCCACAGGCGGAGGGGCGACGTTTGTAGGGCAGAAGGCGCCGAATCAGCATAACCTGCGCCACTAGGACCAGATTGATATCCCTTTCTTGGAGGTCTCGAATCCGGCCCTACAACAGGGGTACGTCTTTGGACGACCCCCAGTCAAGCCCTTTGTTGACCCATGACATTAGCCGTTGTGGAGGGCCCGGGCGAAAGGCGGGCGACGGCCTCTGCCTGCTACCCCTTGGAGCGGTGATATAGAACCACTCCGGTTTCCACAAGCCGAGCTCCTCCTGAAAAGAGCCCTCAGGCCATGGAGCATCGGCCCTCTTGCTTATAACCGCCCCGCCGCACTCTACCTGACGCCCCTCAATCATCTTCGGCTCCACGTTGAAGGTTTTGAGCCACAAGCCGAAGTGAGGGGTAGTGCGCAGGAAGGCTTCACAAATGACAATAAATGATGAGATGTGGAGGATGGACTCCGGAGCCAAGTCATGGAATTCCAGCCCATAGTAAAACATGAGCCCCCTCACGAAGGGATCCGTCGGGAAGCCTAAACCCCGACGGAGGTGAGACACGAACACGACGCTCTCGCCGGGCTCGGGAGTAGGAATAACTTTCCCTCGGGCAGGCAACCTATGTGAAATCTCGTAGGTTAAGTACTTGGCATCTCTTAGCTTTATCACGTCCTCTTCCGTGACGGAGGACGGCATCCACCGGCCTCGCAGGTCGGAGCCGGACATTGTCGAAGGTCGAAAGTACCCGAAGCTGGAGCCCTAGGTGTTGGAACTCGGGGCGAGGGGCGGATTCGATTGAGGATTGAAGAAAAAGAATGGGCCTTGGTCTCATTATAAAGAGGGAGAATACCAATAGCCGTCCCCACCGGCCTGATAAAACTCGCTTATCTCCCAAGCGCCGCAATCAATGGCGCGGTTGGGTTACCCACGTTCGTATTGATGGGAATCCCGGAATAAGGGGAACATGATCTCTGCTTCAATAATACGTGCCAAGGAAACCACTTCACTAAACACGCTGAGGTGATACGATAAAAACAAATCGAGTAAAGGCTTGGTTATGGTGTGATGTCACGCCACGAAATACGTCAGCAGATTGAACTTGTGTAAATATTATTCTCTCTACGGTGGTATGTGGAATTTATTTTGCAGAGCCGGACACTATCCTGGTGTTCACAATCTTCTATAAATTATTCGGAGGAGGAACCCACCTTGCAATGCCGAAGACAATATGCGCGTCGGACTCGTCGTCATTGAAGTCTGGTTCAGGGGCTACTGAGGGAGTCCCGGACTAGGGGGTGTCTAGATAGCCAAACTATCATCATCGGCTGGACTCCAAGACTATGAAGATACAAGATTGAAGACTTCGTCCCGTGTCCGGATGGGACTTTCCTTGGCGTGGAAGGCAAGCTTGGCGATACGGATATGTAGATCTCCTACCATTGTAACCGACTCTGTGTAACCCTAGCCCTCTCCGGTGTCTATATAAACAGGATGGTTTTAGTCCATAGGATGAACAACAATCATACCATAGGCTAGCTTCTAGGGTTTAGCCTCCTTGATTTCATGGTAGATCTACTCTTGTAATACCCACATCATCAATATCAATCAAGCAGGACGTAGCGTTTTACCTCCATCAAGAGGGCCCGAACCTGGGTAAAACATCGTGTCCCTTGTCTCCTATTACCATCCACCTAGACGAACAGTTCGGGACCCCCTACCCGAGATCCGCCGGTTTTGACACCGACACTAACACTTCCTATGTTCGTTGTTGGACTAGCACCTAGGCGCAAGAGGAAACAAACATCAGGGATAATGCTCGATAGGTTAAATAAATCTAGAGGAGGAAGAATGGAGATCCATTTTGAGGCAGGTTTAAAAAGGCCATGTGATGCTACAGAGTCAGCCAAGTTAGTATCAGAGGCACCGGTTGCCGTTAGGTGTCATGTACGTATCCTCCCAACATGTATTCAGTACGGGAATGACAAGGACGAAATCCAGTTCACCACCTTCCTCGACCATTTATCTGTAAGTATGGTTATGTAGGGAAACTAGTAATATCGTCTTGCTCTGTCCCATACTTTCTAGGTTGCTGATAATGAGACTCCCATAATTTTCAACAGATGAGGTTCAAGTTGGCTAGCCAAGATGAAGCAACCAGACAAGCTTGCACCCATGTTTTCAAGTCTGCCCTGCGACAGTATCGGTATAACTTGAGGAAAACTCACTTTGAAGGCAAGGCTAACAGTGAACTTTCCCAAATATCTCCAGTGGAAAATATATCGGATGAAGACTGGAGGGGCCTTGTTAAACACTGGTCTGATTCGAAGTATCAGGTACATTATATATATGTGATCAGATCACATGTTGAAGTCCTATTTACGCATGTGCCACACAAATTTATCTTCTTGTAGGTGAACTGTTCAAAGAACAAGGCCAACCGTACGAAAGTGAAATTCCAACAGACGATAGGATCTCGTAGCTATATTGCACACTTCGAGGCTCTTGTAATTAGCTACTATTTCACTCTTTTCGCTATACCATATTATCAGATCTATATTGACTTGTTCGAAATGCAGAGGAAAACCCGCAAGGACCAAAAAGTACCTGAACCAAATGATGTGGAAATCTTCAAGGACTGTCACACCAGCAAGAAGAAGGGCATGACTACACCAGTCAAAGCCGCTGTTGTAAGTCCTTAATCCTCATGCCTTTTAACTACTACTTACTCTGACTTGTGCCTTGAACTGCATGGTTTGCAGTCAATGTCTATTACTCTTTTCAATTTTATACACAATTGTCTTAGCGTATCATTGCACCTTACAAGATTTAAACAAGAGGAGTGATGTTCCTTTGATCTTGACCCGTAATCTAGTTTCGTGCTGGACTTGCCCACACAATGTTACAATTGCCTGTTTGTCTGTTCTCAATTGTTTTGTGATATGAATGATGTCATACTATGCTTACCGTATTATAAACTTCGTCTCTTTATCCTTAGCCCTCAATACAATGTGAAGAAATAGACAATACATCAGCGATGGTACATGGTCATATGTTTGGAACCTGGTTTTATTATGTACTTTGCAATAAAATACAACTAATATTTTACATGGGTTCACCAAAATAAGTTCTGTATATAGACCAAAGCTATTTTGTTCGGTTTTGCTGCCTCCTTAATATCTTCTGTTCTGGTACTACTAATGTAAAACCTGAACTTTTCAGCGAGCTATGGAAAAAATGGTGGAACCGCCACCTTCTGAAGGTGGCGAGGCAACTATAACCGTAATGTCAGCTGCTGCAGTGGGTCTGTACCTGTCCACTAACAGTGCTAAAGCATGTTCCTGCGTAATACTGGGTTGGTTGTTAAGGCAATATCATCCAAACTGCCTCATGATCAAGATATGCAAGCTCAAAGCAATGTTGTATCTGCGCTCCAGACACAAGTCCATTCCCTAACATAGACCCTTTGTGAAACAAGGAGAGACATTGTTCGATATCGTCAAGATATGCATGGTTTTGAAACCAGACTATCAGACATTTCCTATGTTGTTCAGGAGCCTAGGGGAAATGAAGGCGAGGGTTATGGTGCTCCATCGGACAATACAACATGAAAACATAAAAGTCAGGTCAAATGAACTGAGCTTCTGAACTTTTGGTGGTGCATTTATCTGCTAGACTGTTAAGTTTTATGCCAACCTTCCTTTTGTTATATAGTTGTAATTTGTTTTGGTGTGATACAAAATTTATTCTTAACATGCAGCCACTGGCTGAAGAAAACAACAAGCCATGTTTGTATAGTGTAGGGTGTTCCCTATATTTGCACTGGTGGCGATCTTTGATGCCGAGTGGATGTAATCTGTGCAATCGCCTTAATAGCCTAGCGTTAGTTTCGGCCTTATTTATTTGCTAGTCTTCTTTTTCCCTGGTTTGCTAGTGGCCGCAACTACCATGGGCCATATACGAGCCGTAGGATCCATGGGTCTCCTACAGGTCGTCGATAAATGGGCCTCCAACAGGGCCGTAGAATCGGTCGGCCTCGGGCCATCGGAGAAATGGGTCTACATGGGGCGCAAACAGGCGTAATTTGTATCGACCCTGCACGGTAATGGGCCGTTAACAGGCCGTAGGACAACAAAGGCTTAATTCTGTCACAGGCATAACAGGTCGTTAATGGGCCACAATATAGGATGGGCTGGAAACGGCACAACGGGTTAACAGGCCAGAAACGGGCCAACTCTTGCCATGACCGAATTTGGCCCATTAGGGTAACAGGCCAGTAACGGGATGACTCTTGCCATGGGCCTAATTGGGCCCATTAGGGGAACAGGCCAGAAACGGGCCGACTCTTGCCATGGGCAGAATTTGGCCCATTAGGTTAACATGCCAATAACGGGCCGACTCTTGCCATGGGCCGAATTTGGCCTATTAGGGGAATAGGCCAGTAACGGGCCGTAAGTAATCGAGGGCCGAAAAGGAGCCCAAGAATGTATGGGCCGTCAATAGGCCGAAAGCTAACACGGGCTGGAAATGGCCCATGTAAATCACGGGCCATTAACGGGTACAAAGAAAATTACTGTTCATTATGGGCTAGAGTCACTGTCGGTGTCAAAACCGGCGGATCTCGGGTAGGGGGTCCCGAACTGTGCGTCTAGGCGGATGGTAACAGGAGACGAGGGACACGATGTTTTTACCCAGGTTTGGGCCCTCTTGATGGAGGTAAAACCCTACGTCCTGCTTGATTAATATTGATGATGTGGGTTACAAGAGTAGATCTACCACGAGATCAAGGAGGCTAAACCCTAGAAGCTAGCCTATGGTATGATTGTTGTTCGTCCTATGGACTAAAGCCATCCGGTTTATATAGACACCGGAGAGGGCTAGGGTTACACAGAGTCGGTTACAATGGTAGGAGATCTACATATCCGTATCGCCAAGCTTGCCTTCCACGCCAAGGAAAGTCCCATCCGGACACGGGACGAAGTCTTCAATCTTGTATCTTCATAGTCTTGGAGTCCGGCCGATGATGATAGTCCGGCTATCCGGACACCCCCTCGTCCGGGACTCCCTTAGTAGCCCCTGAACCAGGCTTCAATGACGATGAGTCCGGCGCGCATATTGTCTTCGGCATTGCAAGGCGGGTTCCTCCTCCGAATAATTTATAGAAGATCGTGAACATCAGGATAGTGTCTGGCTCTGCAAAAATAATTTCCACATAGCACCGTAGAGAGAATAATATTTACACAAGTTCAATCTGCTGAGGTAGTTCGTGGCGTGACGTCACGCCACAACCAAGCCTTTACTTGAATCGTTTTTATTGTACCACCTCAGCGCGTTTAGCGAAGCGGTTTCCTTGGCACGTCTTGTCGAAGCAGAGATCGTGTTCCCCTTATTCCGGGATTCCCATCAATACGGACGTGGGTAACCCAAACGCGCCATTAATCGCGATGCTTGGGGGATAAGCGAGTTTTACCAGGATGGTGGGGACACATGTTTTTGTCCGCCCATATAAGGGGATAAAGATCTAACCCTTTTACCTGCGCCTTCTTCCTCCTTAGCTTATCCATCTCTGCGAACCCGAGCTCCAGCGCCCAAGCCCGCACATCCCACCTCAACCTTCTCCGATCATGTCCGGAGCGGGAGGCAAGTGGATGGCCTCCTCCGTCACGGAGGGGCAGATCCAGAAGTTGCACAACGCCGGATACTTGTCCAGCGACATCGCGCATCGGCTCCCCGACGAGGGAGAGCTCATACCCACCCCTAGGCCCCATGATAGGGTAGTATTTCTTCCCCATTTCCTCCGTGGACTGGGCTTCCCACTTCACCCCTTTGTCCGGGGGTTCATGTTCTACTACGGCCTAGATTTCCATGATCTGGCCCCGAATTTCATCCTCAACATCTCGGTGTTCATCGTCATGTGTGAGGCTTTCCTCTGCATCCAGCCCCACTTCGGCTTGTGGATCAAGACCTTCAGTGTCAAGCCGAAGGTTGTGAAGGGCAGCCAAGCGGAGTGCGGAGGCGCCATGGTGGGCAGGATGTCCCACGTTACTTGGCCTGAGGGCACTTTCATGGAAACCATCAAGGGGTGGCAATCTGGGTGGTTCTACATCACCGAGCCGCGTGACCCTGAATGGGCGGCGGCCCACAAATTCAGATCTGGCATCCCCACACGGCTCACCTCCTGGAAAGAGAGTGGCCGGATCTGGGGTGACTCAGAGGAGCTGACCGGACTCCAAGCCTGCGTCCAGAAGCTGGTGGACAAGAAGCTCAAGCTTGTCAACGTAGTCCAGGTCATGCTCATCCGCCGGATCCTCCTGTGCCAATGACGGGGCTTTAACATGTGGGAGTTTGATCCGACGCAGCACCAGACCCTGAGCGGGCTCTTCGACACTATGTACGAAGAGGTCTGGAAGGTGCTGTTCAAGGGCGCCGAGGCTCCTGCATCCGCTACCGAAGATCGCGGATTCAGCTCGCAGCGTCCAGCTGACGAGGTAAGTGATTTCATCCTTTATAGAATGCTTGTTTGCCATAGTTTGACTCTATGTGGGATCTAAACTCCCGCTTTCCCTTGACAGGACTGGCTGGCGAAGGCCGAACAAACTATCTGTCCGGCCCCATTGCCAGAGGAACCAGTGGACGCCCGTCTAACGGGGCTGTTGGCTCCGGCACCCCATGTGGTGCCGGAGAAAAAGGCCAAGAAGAAGGCCATGGGTACTCGAAAGAGTTCCCGTTTCCAGGTGTTATCGTAAAATGACTCCGAGGCCGACTCCTCCCACCAAGGCGAGGAGGAGAAGAAGAAAGCCTCTCCCCCAGCGGGGGGAGGGAGGAAAAGGAAGGCCTCCCCTACGAGGGAGGCCGAAGGGTCCAAGAAGGGAAAAACCCTTCCCCCGAACTACTCTGGCGACGTTAGTGATGACGACGAGGACTGGCCTCCAAGGACCAAGCCCCTGGCGAGATCGTAACTATCTGGGTTCCTGAGTAACTTTATGGTTTTCTTTTTCGCTGCACAGTGTCTTTCTAATGCCGCATACAACCCTGCAGTCCGCCCAAGGATGATCTTCCCACTTCGTCGAGCGGGTCCTTAGGTGCGTCGGATATGGATTCCCTTCCGACCGCCTCCTCCCCTCATGACGTAGACGATGCTGAGGTGGGATCCTGGGAAGGGACCCACCAGGAGGAGAAGGCCCCGGAGGTGTCGCAGGACATCCTCCCAGACTTTGCACCGGACTCGGCACCGGAGCCCCTAGTGGCTCCGGAGTCCGGCGGGCGGCCCCTTCGCAAGAAGGGCAAGACCGTGACGCCGGCAGCTTCCGTCCAACCGGAGGCGCCGGATAGATTGCTGGAGGCGCTCAATGGCACCTCCATTAAAGAGGAACACCGCACTGTTATGAGTGCGGTGATTCAGAAAGTTCAGCTCGCCAAGAGCGGGCTGACCGAAGCCTGCGGCAGCCTTCTAAGAGGCCTTGAGGTAAGAATTTTGATATATGTAAAATAGTACCGCATAGACAGTAGCCCCTGATGCTCAGTTCGGTGTTCGGAAAGAAAAGCCGGACCGAGGATCTAAAAAGATATATGCAGGAGGCATAAAAAATATGTCAATATGGGATTGCAGACTGTGCTGCTGACCTCTGCCACACTGACTGCGGAGGTCAGTACTTTGAAGGAAAACCTCGAGCGGTCCGAGAACAAGCTCGACCGTGCCAAGAAGCAGATCGAGGACAAGGAAGGTGAGTAACACCTTATTAAAATTGTACCTTACAGAAAAGGATTTGGTTGCAAGAAAAAATGACAAGGATAACGTGGGTACGGTAGGGGCCACTAACAAGGTGGCGACCCTGAAAGAGGTGGTGGCCGCGGCCGAACGCAATGCAGCCGCGGAGCGCACCGAGCGAGAGAAGCAGGAGGCGCAGGTGGCGGAGGTACATCAAGAGCTCAAGGTTCTCATGGAAAAACATGAGGGTTTGGAGTGTGACTCAAAGACCTGAGAGTCCGAGCTTGCAACGGCTCTTGAGAGTGCCAAAGCCGCTAAGGCCGAAGCCTACAAGGCCCTCCAGGAAATCAATGAGTTGAAGAAAATAGCAGCGGGTAAGGCATTTTTCATGCAAAGTAAGCATGTGAGTGTTAATTACCTGTTGCTTACCTGAGTTCGGAGATCTCTAGGAGCGTTCGCAGATCTTCCTCACAGCGTGTCCGATGCTGCCGCGTTCTACCGGGCCGAGGAGGGGAGCTCGACAGAGAAGGTCTTCTGGTCTCAGTATGCTGAGGCCGGACATTCGGTGCCCCTTAGCGACCAGCTGAAGCAGCTGGTTGAGCTCCACAAGGCGGCCGAACAGGCAATGAAGGGCCTCATAGTTCGGCTGTGGCCCAAGGAGGCCATGCCTGGGAGCTACTTTGGCCTAGTGCGGCGGCTGGTGGATGCGTGCCCGTGGGTTGAAGTCATCAAGCACTCCGCCTGTATTGAAGGTGCCCGTCGGGCCCTTGCCCGTGCAAAGGTGCACTGGGCCAAGATGGATGCCCAGAAGCTGGTGACGGACGCGCCACCACAGGGCAAGGAGGATCATACGCCCGAAATGTATTATAAAACTGTCTTGAAGGGTGCCCGCACTATTGCGGCTGAGTGCTCCAAAGAAGAAATTTTTTAGTAGACTCGTGTTTTGTTATCCTGTGCTCTAAAAACTAAGTTCATATGCACGAAGCAACTTTTGTTAATTTAAAATATTACCCTCTGTGCGGCTGTTTATCAAATCTGAGAGATGGCAAGTCGTCGGCTTCATCACCCATGCCACGAGTGCTGGGGTGTTCGGGATAAATTTGAGCACTCTTGTTCCCATATTTGGGTCCATCAAGGGAGGCGCTCAACACAACGAACAAGGCAACCGGACTTATAGTGCTTGAACACTCTCACTTAGCCATAGAATTCTATAATTTTAAATTTCGGCGAAGCCCCTAGTATTCGGAAGGCCGAATTTGGGGCGCTATTCACGCTTGGGCCGGACAAAATCCGGCTCCTCGCTCGAAGTGGCATAAGTATTTAGGGACTCGCAAAAAACCTCTCGAACAGCGACCAGCTCTCGCCTCATCATGACAGTCAGTTTTAGCTTTCTCCACTGAGGCGTTAACCCAGCTCAACTGGGGCGCAATCACAGTGGTTCTCCCAGTGCTACCTTAGCCGATAAAACGGAACGTAAGGTACCAAAACATGGGAGCCGGGCAAACCCAACTATTGACCCAAGAACACGATCCGGAGCCGATGCATATAATGCTATAAGTTCGGGGTGCCGCACTTGTGAAAGTGTTCGGACTTATCACACCGTAATGCGGGAAACATAAGCACCTGGTGTATTTAGCCGTACCAAAACGTACGGATGCAACATGTCATAGATGAACATATGTATAAGAAAGGAATGTGATTGGAAGCAAAAAGGTGCTGCATTGCTTTATTCAATAAAAAACTGTTGTAAGTGCAGAATGATACAAATGGTGCGGTAAGCAAGGGATGGGACTGTTAAACATGTCCCCCTCCAGGGGTAGGCTATGGAATAATGCATAAAACGGATTTAATGCTCATAATGGAGACCACCTGGATATTCGTTGTAGCCTTTCTCCTTCCCTGGCTGTTGTATCGTGGGTTCGGCATGTCTGCTGCTGGACAGGGCCTCTGACGAACGGAGTCCTGTGGGTAAAAAGAAAAGAAGAAAAGAAAAAAAAGAACAACACACTTTCAGAGCCCCTGGTGTGGTTGAGCCGCAGTCTGGGCCTATCGTGGTCGCACCCCTTTCCCCATGCCCGTGGTATCTTCAAAGCGTAATGGTGTACGGGAAGAGTCTGTCTTGACGTTTTACAGGGGCTAGGGTTGGGGCCGCACTGCTACGCGTGCTCGGAACGTGCCAGGTGGTCATGTTGTAGATTACTCCGGGCGCGCTTAGCTATGTCCGGCCGCTTAGCCGCCGGACTCGAGAATTGCCTTAAGAGGCTGCATTGTACTTCTGCCGCGAGAGCCGCTGTATGTTCCTCCGTTCGGAGAGAACGTTCAGTGTTTCTGTTGACCGTGATGACTCCTCGAGGGCCTGGCATCTTGAGCTTGAGTTATGCATAGTGCGGCACCGCGTTGAACTTTGCGAACGCGGTACGTCCGAGCAGAGCATGATATCCGCTGCAGAACGGGACTATGTCGAAGATTAACTCCTTGCTTCGGAAGTTATCCGGGGATCCAAAGACCACTTCCAGTGTAACTGAGCCTGTACAGTTGGCTTTTACACCTGGTATGACTCCTTTAAAGGTCGTCTTGGTAGGTTTGATCCTTGAGGGGTCAATGCCCATTTTGCGCACTGTATCCTGATAAAGCAGGTTCAGGTTATTGCAGCCGTCCATTAGGATTCTGGTGAGGTGAAATCCTTCGACGATTGGGTCTAAAACCAATGCTGCGAATCCGCTGTGACGGATGCTGGTGGGGTGGTCCCTTCGATCGAAAGTGATCGGGCAGGAGGACCATGGATTGAACTTCGGGGCAACTGGCTCCATCGCATATACATCCCGGAGTGCACGCTTCCGCTCCCTTTTGGGTATGTGTGTTGCGTATATCATGTTCACCGTCCGCACCTGTGGGGGGAAACCCTTCTGTCCTCTATTGTTCGGCGGTTGGGTCTCTTCCTCGTCATCGCTACGCAGCCCCTTGTCATTGCTCTCGGCAATTAACTTGCCTGCCTGCTTGAATACCCAGCAGTCCCTGTTGGTGTGGTTGGCTGGCTTTTCGGGGGTGCCGTGTATCTGGCACGAGCGGTCGAGTATTCGGTCCAAGTTGGACGGACCCGGAGTGGTTCTTTTGAATGCCTTTTTCCGTTGACCGGGTTTAGAGCCTCTGAATCCGGCATTGACTGCCGTATCCTCACTGTTATCGCTGTTAATGCGGCGTTTGTTTTTGTTGCGACGCGACCTGGCATTACGGTCCTTGATATCCGGACTGCCAAAATTTTTGCCGAGGTTGTTGCTGCGTGCTAGCCAGCTGTCCTCACCCGCACAGAAGCGGGTCATGAGTGATGTAAGGGCTGCCATGGATTTCGGCTTTTCCTGTCCCAGGTGCCGGGCAAGCCACTCGTCGCAGATGTTATGCTTGAAGGCCGCAAGGGCCTCGGCATCCGGACAGTCGACGATTTGATTTTTCTTGGTTAAGAACCGTGTCCAGAATTGTCTGGCCGATTCGTCTGGCTGCCGAATTATGTGGCTTAGGTCATCTGCATCTGGTGGTCGCACATACGTGCCTTGGAAGTTATCGAGGAATGCGGCTTCCAAGTCCCCCCAACTCCCGATTGACTCTGCTGGCAAGCTGTTAAGCCAGTGCCGGGCTGGTCCTTTAAGTTTGAGTGGGAGATATTTGATGGCATGGAGATCGTCGCCGCGGGCCATGTGGATGTGGAGGAGATAGTCCTCGATCCAGACTGCAGGGTCTGTTGTGCCATCATAAGATTCAATATTGACGTGTTTAAACCCTTCGGGGATTTGATGATCCATTACCTCATCTTTGAAGCACAGTGGGTGTGCGGCGCCTCTGTACTGGGCAATATCACGACGGAGCTCAAGAGAGCTTTGTCTATTTTGTTCGGCCCTGCCGGACTTATTGAGTCCGGCGCGACGGCCGTCGTCATGTGTGACGGGGCGCCCACGCGATCCGTAGATCAATCTTGATTGTCTTGCCTTATCCTCCAATATGTCCCGCAAGTGCGGAGCGTTCCCCTGTGGCCTTGTGCTTTTCGAGCGATGCCGGGGTACGGGTCTAGTGAAGGGCCTACAGGCCTCTCTGTCGCGACCATGGGGTGGTCGGTCAGCCGTATTGTCTCCTAGTGATGCGGGTTCATATGTCTCCTCCTCTAATCGGGGGAGCAGCTTACGTTTAGGGTAGATTTTGGAGGGGCGTTCGAGCTCATGCTCTTCGGCCGCGAGGACTTCAGTCCATCTGTCGGCTAGAAGATCTTGATCAGCTCTAAGCTGCTGCTGCTTTTTCTTGAGGCTGTTTGCCGTGGCCATAATCCTGCGTTTGAAATGCTCTTGTTCGACGGGATCCTCAGGCACGACGAATTCGTCGTTGTCGAGGCTTGCCTCATCTCCGGAGGGAGGCATGTAGTCCTCTACCTCTTCTTCTGCCGCTCTCTCATGAGGGCTGGCATCTCCGTCCTCCTGTGCTGAATCTTGCTGGAGTGGGTTGTCTTCGGCACTATATGGGGTGTTATTATCCCCGGTGCCGGAATCTTCATTCTTACTGTGGCGGGATTTAGAGCGGCGCCGCTGACGCCGGCGCTTGGGCTGTTTCTTGCAGGGGTCATCCTCCGCTATTCCTTCACCATTCCCATCCTTTGGGATATCCACCATGTATATGTCATATGAAGAGGTGGCTTTCCAGTGCCCGGTGGGCGCTGGTTCTTGGTCGTCTCCGGCATCGTCGTCCATACCGTCGATGTCCTCGGAGTCGTAGTCCAGCATGTCGGTTAGATCGTCGACAGTGGCTATCAAGTGGGTGGTGGGTGGGCTTTGAATTTCTTCGTCGTCCGCATCCCAACTGTCCTGACCGCAGTCCGGCCAGGGCTCTCCTGATAACGAGAGGTACTTTAGCGAACTCAAGATGTCGCCAAAAGGTGAGTGTTGAAAGATGTCCGCCACGGTGAACTCCATGATCGGCGCCCAATCGGATTCGACCAGAGGGGGAGCGGGAGGTTTGGAGTCCGGTGAGGAGTCCGGCACCTCGGAGTCACGAGCTTCATGGGGGACAAGATCAGTGTTTGGCTCTATCGCCGCAGAGGTTGCAGCCCCCGAGGTAGTGTCTAGCCATCCGTCCTCGATCTGCGCAGCCGGCTCCGAATCGAAGATCGGAGCGGGCTCAAGTGCGGCCGCCAGGGTACTGTCCGGCTGCAGAGCTAAATCATGCCCATCGTGACAGTGTGGCACGCTCGGCTGTGGCTCGAATCCATCGAGGATCAAGTCCCCGCGGATGTCAGTCGTGAAGTTCAAACTTCCAAATCTGACCTGACGGCCAGGGGCGTAGCCTTCGATCTGCTCCAGTTGGCCAAGCGAATTGGCCCGCAGTGCGAAGCCGCCGAATACGAAGATCTGTCAGGGGAGGAAAGCCTCACCTTGGACTGCACCGTTGTTGATGATCGAAGAAGCCATCGAGCCTATTGGTGACGACACAGAGGAACTCTCAATGAAAGCACCAATGTCGGTGTCAAAACCGGCGGATCTCGGGTAGGGGGTCCCGAACTGTGCGTCTAGGCGGATGGTAACAGGAGACGAGGGACACGATGTTCTTACCCAGGTTAGGGCCCTCTTGATGGAGGTAAAACCCTACGTCCTGCTTGATTAATATTGATGATGTGGGTTACAAGAGTAGATCTACCACGAGATCAAGGAGGCTAAACCCTAGAAGCTAGCCTATG
Source organism: Triticum dicoccoides (assembly GCF_002162155.2). Classification (NCBI taxonomy): domain Eukaryota; kingdom Viridiplantae; phylum Streptophyta; class Magnoliopsida; order Poales; family Poaceae; genus Triticum; species Triticum dicoccoides. The sequence continues at coordinate 78,267,072 of NC_041387.1, forward strand.
GTATGATTGTTGTTCGTCCTATGGACTAAAGCCATTCGGTTTATATAGACACCGGAGAGGGCTAAGGTTACACAGAGTCAGTTACAATGGTAGGAGATCTACATATCCGTATCGCCAAGCTTGCCTTCCACGCCAAGGAAAGTCTCATCCGGACACGGGACGGAGTCTTCAATCTTGTATCTTCTTAGTCTTGGAGTCCGGCTGATGATGATAGTCCGGCTATCCGGACACCCCCTAGTCCGGGACTCCCTCAGTCACCGTGGGCCTGTAAAGGGCCGAAAGATACGAAGGCCTCATATGGGCCGAAAGACATCGTGGGCCATACATGGGTCGAAAGTGAAATGGGCTGGTGTTATATTCGACGGCCCACATGACATTGTTGGGCTGATTTCCTTCAGGGCCTAACGGGCCGTGAGTTAACGGGCCGTAAAATGGGCTATTGGCAAAGAGACCGTTAACAGGCTTTTCATGGGCCAGCCCGTTAACTTTTGACGAAGTCAAACGGGCCGGCTTTGTAAGCTAAATGGGCCAGTGTTGGGCCGTGGCACATGTCGACATATCATAGGCACATATCTGACCCACTGATGAGCTGACACATGTTTCATCCGGCCAATAAGAATTTTACACGAGGACATTTCCCATTGGTCGGTGCTGTTAACGGGTTATCGGATTCAAAACCCGACCCGATAGCTTAACGGCGTTCCGTTACGGTGGATGCCACGTGTCGGTCACCCTTGACGAAAGCACTTCTGTGACACGTGATTTATCATCATGGAAGTGGACACTTCCGTGATGATAATTTTGGTAATGTCATGGAACACTTCAATGACAGCACAGGTATGACTATCTTGATTCTGTCATAAATTTGTCATGGATGTACATGCATGACAAAAAACCCGACCTACTGTGAGAAACACGTATCATCACAGAAGTGTATTTTTTTGTAGTGCTACTCGCCCTTTTCTTCTGTTTGCATTCTTCTTTTCCACTTTTCCTCACCGGCTTTTGATCTTGGCTCCACCCCGTCTCTTTCTTGGTGTCCAGGCCCCTCCTCGGAGGACGTCGACACCACCATCAAGGACGTCGCTGCGGAGGCCGCGATGGAGGCGGAGAAGATTGCTGTCGTGGAGAGCACCACGGGTGCCGCCGAGGACGCCACCAAGGGGCCCACTGAAGGGCCCGACAAGGGGCATGCCGAGGAGCCCGGCAAGGGGCCCGCCGAAGATACTGGCAAGGCCACTACCGAGGAGGTGGCGATCGACGACCAGCCTTCCTCCTCTGCTGCTTCTGGCTCCGGCAAGTACCTGAAGGTGGGCGAGGACCTCTTCGTCCACCTTCCAGGCACGTCAAGCTCTAGGGCCCCATCGAGGGGGAGTTTCTCGACGGCGAGGTGCTTGCCGCTGCCGGGCTTGACATCGTCGACGAGCTGAGCATCGACGGCGATGGCTCCCAGGAGGAGAGGCTGCTCTGGGCCATGGGTGCGAACTTTCGGAAACTCCAGGCTCTCCACCGCGCTCGCCTGGACAAGGCCAAGTCCAAGACAGCGGTGGTGGAGAAATTGGAGGTAGACTTCGAGGGGCACGACGCCAAGGCGCAAGATTGGTCGAGCCAGGCTCAGGACGAGCTGAAAGCCGCCTAGAGCGAGCTGGCCACGCGCGACCTGGAGCTCACCATGAAGTTGGACGACGAAGAGGCTGGCCGGTGAAGCCGCAGCCGTCCGGTCCCAGCACGAGGCCGCCCTGAAGATCCAGGAGGAGGACCTTGCCGAGCGCGAGGAGAAGCTTGCCGCCACGCTCCGCGTCAAGGACAAGAAGGTGGACAAGATTGTGCTGCAGCGGACCCAAGAGCTGGCGCGGAGGCATCGGGAGGCACTCAACGCCCTGGTTCAGGCCCACGCCGTCAAGGTGAAGGAGCTAGAGGAGCAAGCTCTGAAGCTGGCCCAGGAGAAGGACACACTCAATGGCGCCCTGACAGTGGCGCAGGGCGAGATCATCGGCAAGTCTGGAGAGCTCTCTGAAGCCAACGCCTCCATCAAAGATCTCAAGCTGAAGCTGGGAGAGCTCGAGGAGACGCTATCGGGGGCCTTGACCTGGGAGGGACTCCTGACAAGGGAGCTGGCGATGGAGAAGCAGCTGCTGAGGAACGAGACCGCCAACCTCAAGGATCACAAGGCGGGCGAGAAACACTGGCTCGGGCACCTTGCCACCGTCGCAAACTCGGTCACCGACCAGCTGGCCATCATGGGGATGCCGGAGATGGGGTAAACCCCAGAGGCGAGCTTGAGCCCCAGCGCCAACCTGACCATTAACTTCGAGAAGGTCGTCGGTGCACTGGGGTGACTTCACTCCGACCGGGCGGCGTCCCTGGCCGAGGAATCCCCGATACTTTGCCGGGGTACCATGACCAGGGTGCTCACCAAAATCGCGTACTGGCACCCTGACCTCGACTTTGGAGCTGTGCTGAAGAGCTTGCAGGGGGGTGTCAACACCGCGGCGCTCAATGAGCGTGTCCAGCCCATCCTCAGCCGCATCGACAAAATCAAGAGGATGGAGAGCCAGCGCTGGGACTAGGCATCCCATTCTCCGTCGCCGCTGCAGGTTCGTGACCAAGACAAAGCTATCTTTAGTTAGAACCGCGGAGGCAATTTGTGTAATATAACTCTGCAGTACTCCCGAAATTATGCATGTTATTTTCCTGTTTCGTTTTCCTTTGTATGTCGGTCCCACGTCAACTGGGTAAGCTTGCCGGCATGCAAAACCAGGGCGGCGCCTTGAGGACGGATCCTATGTAGCCTGTCGGGCATGCTTGCTGCCAGGCGAAGCACCTCACCGCCCCCAGCGCGGTCGCTCGATCTGTCGAGCTTGACTCGAGTCAGAACCGAGAGCGTAACTGGTGGCGAAAGGCTACCCTGCCGCTCTCGATGCGGCCGCTCGAACTGTTGAGCAGACTTGAAACAGAACAAGGGCGTTGCCAATCGCAGGAGGGCCCCTCCGTGTACAGGTTTTCCATACATAAAAAGAACCGTCGAGGATAATAACCTTATATTTAAGGATAAAAACTTAAAGTTCAGCATGACTTAGCTCTCTCGTCGCCGACTTGGCGTCCTTCGTGCCGCGGGCGGTGTTGCCTTCTTGGTTGCCTCCTCCGTAGGAGCCGTGGCAATGGAGAATAGCCAGGTCGACCGCTAGGCAGGATTCTCACAGTAGCGACGCCTACCTGGCGTGCCAAAGATGTTGGTGGGAAACGACACCTATGGGATCACTGGAATCCCTTGTACGGTTGCGGGGCACGGGGATCGTGAGGAGAGCAGGACTAGCAGACGACACAGAGGGATTTACCCAGGTTCAGGCCGCAAAGATGAGTAAAACCCTACGATCTTGCTTTGGTGGTTTTATTAGTGTTCTTGAGCTCTCGAACTAGCTCTGGGTGTTGTGGGGTTGAAAAGAGCCGAATCCCCTCTCTGGATGCCATGGGCCTCCTTTTATAGGCGAAAGGGGCGGCCACAGTGGCACACAGGAGGTGGAAAGTGCTACAGCGTTGCGAGGTTGTCGCTAGCATTACAGGACAAGACGCATTTAATGCGAGGCTTAGGTGTCCCTTCGCTTTATCGGGGACGGGGGCGAGGCCCGTCCCGTCCGTCACCGCCCTCCCTCGCTTCGACACGCTCCCTGACTAGCGACGCATGCGGTGCCACGTAGGCAAGCAGGAAGCTGAGGTGGCGCGGTGGTGGAGCCTCCACGAAGGATTGCGTGCTGCCACGCAGGTGCCTGCCCACCTGGTTGGGTTGGCAGCTGCGTGCGAACGGCGGTGGGAACTTGGCTGGTGCGGGCCTGGCAGTGGCCTTGCCGGGTGGCCCCGCAAGGGTCTTGCCGTGGCGCACTGGTTTCCCTGGCAAGGATCTTGCTGAGGGTCCTGTGGGTTTCTTCAGTGAGGATGGTTGCCTTCCTATCCTCTTTTGATCTTGAGCATTCTATGTCTTCACAAAGATCTGCATACCACCATGGAGGTGCCTCCCGAGGCTTGTTCCAATGCATCTGTTTGGCGTTGGTGGGATCAAGGGTGGCTCGCTCGATTGGCGTGGGCGAGCTGCCCCGACAAGGGCCTTGCCGGGGGAACTTGCAATGCCTATCTGATCCTTGTGGCCTTGATCCTTGTTGTTGCTTCATTTGTCCTTGTGGCTTTGGCTTCTCTCCGGCTTCCCTTTCCTGCCGTGTCTGTGCGTGACTGTGGCGGGTGGCTCTGACTGTCCGTGCACAAGTAGAGGGGTCAAAAGCAGAGCCCCTACTTTTGTACACCGACATCATGATGCTCTCGTTAAATTTCAATCCTTATCTTTTATGTGAGCATCATTGTCATAATCATGCCTAGCTAAAAGGCATTAAAGAAAAGCGCTGGTTGGGAGACAACCCAATATTTACCCTTACTGTTTTTGTGTGTCCACATGATTATGCTCCTGTAGTAATCATGTTTTATAGCTTTTGTTTCAATAAAGTGCCAAGTAAGACCTTTAGGATAGCGTACGGTGATAGTTGTGTTGATCCTGCTGAAAATCAGAAACTTTTGCACCCAGTAAATTAGTTTTTATAATTCAGAAAAACTTGATTTTGATATTATTCTTTTTGCTATGGATTTTTGCACAAATGTCTCAGGTTTTCCTAATTTGGTAGAATTTTTGGAGATATAGAAGTATTCGAATGATACATATTACTACAGACTATTCTGTTTTGACAGATTCTATTTTCTATGTGTTGTTTGCTTATTTTGATGAATCTATGAGTAGTATCGGAGGGTATGAACCATAGAGAAGTTCACAACAGTATGTAAGTGTTTATTTATTTTCTTATACTAACGGAGCTTATGAGTTTTATGTTAAGTTTTGTGTTGTGAAGTTTTCAAGTTTTGGGTAAAGATTCGATGGACTATGGAATAAGGAGTGGCAAGAGCCTAAGCTTGGGGATGCCCAAGGCACCCCAAGGTAATATTCAAGGACAACCAAGAGCCTAAGCTTGGGGATGCCCCGGAAGGCATCCCCTCTTTCGTCTTCGTTTATCAGTAACTTTACTTGGAGCTATATTTTTATTCACCACATGATATGTGTTTTGCTTGGAGCGTCTTGTATGATATGAGTCTTTGCGTTTTAAATTACCACAATCATCCTTGCTGTACACACCTTTAGTGAGAGATCCACATGATTTGGAATTTATTATAATACTCTATGTGCTTCACTTATATCTTTTAGAGCACGGCGGTGTTTTAATTTTGTAGAAATTGTTGAGCTCTCATGCTTCACTAATATTATTTTGAGAGTCTTTTAGAACAACATGGTATTTTCTATGGTTATAAAATTGGTCCTAGAATGATGGGCATCCAAGTTGGGTATAATAAAAACTATCATAGAAAGTGAATCGGATGCTATGATCAATTTCATGCTTTATAATTGTTTCGAGATATAGAGGTGGTGATATTAGAGTCATGCTAGTTGGGTAATTGTGAATTTAAAGAATACTTGTGTTAAAGTTGTCAAGTCCCGTAGCATGCACGTATGGTAACCGTTGTGTAAAAAATTTGAAACATGAGGTGTTGTTAGATTGTCATCCTTATGAGTGGCGGTCCGGGACGAGCGATGGTCTTTTCCTACCAATTTATCCCCCTAGGAGCATGCATGTAGTGCTTGGTTTTTGATGACTTGTAGATTTTTGCAATAAGTATATGAGTTCTTTATGACTAATGTGAGTCCATGGATTATACACACTCTTACCCTTCCATCATTGCTAGCCTCTTCGGTACTGTGCATTGCCCTTTCTCACCTTGAGAGTTGGTGCAAACTTCACCGGTGCATCCAAACCCCGTGATACGATACACTCTATCACACATAAACCTCCTTATATCCTCCTCAAAACAGCCATGATACCTACCTATTGTGGCATTTCCATAGCCATTCCGAGATATATTGCCATGCAACTTTCCACCGTTCCGTTCATCATGACATGCATCATCATTGTCATATGGCCTTGCATGATCAAGTACTTGACATCATATTTGTGGCAAAGCCACCTTCATAATTTTCATACATGTCACTCTTGATTCATTGCCCATCCCGGTACACCACCGGAGGAATTCATATAGAGTCATATCTTGTTCTAGTTTTGAGTTGTAATTCATCAGTTGTAAATAAATAGAAGTGTGATGATCATCATTATTAGAGCATTGTCCCTTATAAACAAAGGAAAGGACAAAAAGAAAAAAATGAGAAAGGCCAAAAAAAAAAGGCCCAAAAAAAAGAAAAAAAAGAAGAAAATAAAAAAGGGGAACAATGTTACTATCTTTTTCCACACTTGTGCTTCAAAGTAGCACCATGTTCTTCATATAGAGAGTCTCATTTGTTGACACTTTCATATACTAGTGGGAATTTTTCATTATAGAACTTGTCTTGTATATTCCAATGATGGGCTTCCTCAAAATGCCCTAGGCCTTTGTGAGCAAGCAAGTTGGATGCACATCCACTAGTTTCTTTTGTTGAGATTTCATACATTTATAGCTCTAGTGCATCCGTTGCATGGCAATCCCTACTCCTCATGTTGACATCAATTGATGGGCATCTCCATAGCCCGTTGATTAGCCTCGTTAACATGAGACTTTCTTCTTTTTTGTCTTCTCCACACAACCTCCATCATCATATTCTATTCCACCCTTAGTGCTATATCCATGGCTCAGGCTCATGTATTGCGTGAAAGTTGAAAAAAGTTTGAGATTACTAAAGTATGAAATAATCGCTTGGCTTGTCATCGGGGATGTGCAAGACGAGAGCATTCTTGTGTGACGAAAATGGAGCATGACCAAACTATATGATTTTGCAGGGATGAAACTTCTAATGCCATGATATTTTGAGAAGACATGATTGCTTTGTTAGTATGCTTGAAGTATTACTATTTCTTATGTCAATATGAACTTTTGTCTTGAATCATTTGGATCTGAACATTCATGCCACAATAAAGAAAATTAGATTAAGCAGTATGCTAGGTAGCATTCCACATCAAAATTCTGTTTTTATCATTTACCTACTCGAGGACGAGCAGGAATTAAGCTTGGGGATGCTTGATACGTCTCCAACGTATCTATAATTTTTTATTGTTCCATGCTATTATATTACCCGTTTTGGATGTTTATGGGCTTTATTATACACTTTTATATCATTTTTGGGACTAACCTATGAAACGGAGGCCCAGCCCAAATTGATGTTTTCTTGCCTATTTCAGTGTTTTGAAGAAAAGGAATATCAAACGCTGTCCAAACGGAAAGAAACCTTCGGGAGGGTTATTTTTGGAACGGATGCAATCCAGGAGACTAGAGTGCACGTAAGGGAAGCAACAAGGAAGCCATGAGGCAGGGAGGCGCGCCCTACCCCCCTGGGCGCGCTCCCCACCCTCGTGGGCCCCTCATGGCTCCCGTGACCGACTTCTTTCGCCTATATATGTCCATATACCCTAAAAACATTGGGGAACACAATAGATCAGGAGTTCCGCTGCCGCAAGCCTCTGTAGCCACCAAAAACCTCTCAGGATCCCGTTCCGGCACCCTGCCGGAGGGGGGATCCCTCACCGGTGGCCATCTTCATCATCCCGGCGCTCTCCATGACGAGGAGGGAGTAGTTCACCCTCAGGGCTGAGGGTATGTACCAATAGCTATGTGTTTGATCTCTCTCTCTCTCTCTCTCTCTCTCTCTGTCTCTCTCTCGTGTTCTTGAGGTGATACGATCTTGATTTATCGCAAGCTTTGCTATTATAGTTGGATCTTATGATGTTTCTCCCCCTCTACTCTCTTGTAATGGATTGAGTTTTCCCCTTGAATTTGTCTTGTCGGATTGAGTCTTTAAGGATTTGAGAACACTTGATGTATGTCTTGTCGTGCTTATCTGTGGTGATAGTGGGATATTCACATGATCTACTTGATGTATGTTTTGGTGATCAACTTGCGGGTTCAATGAACATATGCATAGGGGTTGGCACACGTTTTCGTCTTGACTCTCCGGTAGAAACTTCGGGGAACTCTTTGAAGTACTTTGTGTTGGTTGAATAGGTGAATCTGAGATTGTGTGATGCATATCGTATAATCATGCCCACGGATACTTGAGGTGACATTGGAGTATCTAGGTGAGATCAGGGTTTTGGTTGATTTGTGTCTTAAGGTGTTATTCTAGTATGATCTCTATGATAGATCAAACGGAAAGAATAGCTTCTTGTTATTTTACTACGGATTCTTGAATAGATCGATGAGAAAGGATAACTTTGAGGTGGTTTTGTTCCCTACCATAATCTCTTCGTTTGTTTTCTGCTATTAGTGAGTTTGGAGTGACTCTTTGTTGCATGTTGAGGGATAGTTATATGATCCAATTATGTTATTATTGTTGAGAGAACTTGCACTAGTGAAAGTATGAACCTTAGGCCTTGTTTCCTAGCATTGCAATACCGTTTGTGCTCACTTTTATCATTAGTTACCTTGCTGTTTTTATATTTTCAGATTAGAAAACCTATATCTACCAACCATATTGCACTTGTATCACCATCTCTTCACCGAACTAGTGCACCTATACAATTTACCATTGTATTGGGTGTGTTGGGGACACAAGAGACCCTTTGTTATTTGGTTGCAGGGTTATTTGAGAGAGACCATCTTCATCCTACCCCTCCCACGGATTGATAAACCTTAGGTCATCCACTTGAGGGAAATTTGCTACTATCCTACAAACCTCTGCACTTGGAGGCCCAACAACATCTACAAGAAGGTTGCATAGTAGACATCAAGCCCCCAACCCATATTTGTCTTTTCGCCCCTGATTCTCCTTCTTTGTTTCGCCATCTTGCCAGAGCAATCATGGCACTAGTGAGGAGATTCTCTGCTGCAGAGAAGGGAAAGGCCCCTCAGGTGGAACCTGAGCTGCTCACGCTGAAGAAGAGGCCCGATTGCTCTCGAGGCGCTGCCGCGGAACCCATGGCTCCGCGGCCTTGGCACGAATGGGCTCCACTGGGCTGCCCAGTCCCCCTATATGCCCACGTGCAGGGCCCTACACATAGGAGTGACAACCGGCGCCACAAGGAGCGTGGTTGCGGAGGAGGACAGGCAGCAGCCATGGGGCTCCCTCACTCACGGACCCACACTGAGGGCACATCCCGCGAGTTCATGGTGTGGGTGGCATGCCGCCGCGCACATGGTTTTGGCTCCCAAGGTCTCTCGCGCGGGAGATACCATTGAGGGGGCCCGTTGAATTGCGGCTGCAGCATGACGGATGCTGCGTCCAGGCTTCGGAGGCGGAAGTTGAGGTCATCAACTTGGGTGACGTCTTCATGACTTGAGGCTGGGGCGCGATCGCCCGCGCCTGCCGTCCGGAGGGAGGCCATGCTATCCACTTCGAGTATGACGGGGCGTCGATGCTTTTCTTCAAGGTCTTCGGTGAGGACGGTTGGCGCCTGGAATGCTGCCCCGGGGGAGGCGATCGAGGTGGCGAGGGCGCCGGCGGTGTACTTGCCCTTGGCCTTGTCCGCGATTCCTCCGACAGCAGCAGCGCCTCCTCGGAGCATGACTCGAGCGACAACGATAGCTACGAGCCATCGAGCTACCACGCCCGTACCTCAGCAGCGGCGTCAGCCGGTGTTGCCGATGACGCTGCTGAGGCCGTGGCTTCCTTAGGGGTTCCTCCTTGTGTTTCATCCTGCATGAGATTGTGAAAAACCCTCGGGGATATGTAAAAACTATGATGCTTTTGTCTAGGCGTTATTATTCCGAATCGATGCTACGCTGCGGCACGGTCCCCCCTTTCATCCTTGCCGTAGCTTAGTGCTCTACATCGGCAGGACCCAATCCCCAGGTAGGCTTCAGCCATCGCTGGTATGCCAGGTTGCGATGCCGTGGTCAAGGCTAGGAGGTAAGCAGCCCGAGGTCCGGTAAGAGCCCCTAAGGCGCGATGCTCAGGGGGTCCCTTTGATGCGCAAGCGGCTTCCGAAAGGACGAAAGGGAAGCATCCCTGCCCAAGCAAGATCGCGAGAGGCAAAACGTTGATCGTTAGGTCCACACTCGCGTCTATGGGATGACTTATCTCGGCGATCTTGTAGTTATCCTCTCGCTGCGAGGGCAACTTTCACGCGACGCTGGGCTGCGTCCTGGTGGCGGTTGCGCTCCTAGGCAAGACTCGCGCCAACCCCTTCTTCCTCACTCATCTGGTGTCACGACCAGTTTTTCAATAAAATGCTTATTGATAAAACCGATCTTTTGATCCCAGTATAGGAAAAGTCATCCTCACTGGTAGACAAATACTTGATAAACAGAGGACCGGTAGCATTAAATATATTACAGGGTTGAGCTGAGGCTGCTCAACAATTTATTACAACTCGCCAATATCTTACATAAGGGTGGTTATGGCACAGGGGTGTGGTGACATGCTACTAGCTCGAGATAAAAAGTGGTGGTGGATAACTTGACTCCTAACTGGCAGTTCATCGAGCATCGAGGTGAGGCTCGATGAATTTATTCTGGGGTGGCGGAAGCGGATATGATACAATTACCAAAGCAGGATCGCACGGGACTGACTGGGACTCCTCTAGGCATCGGACTCGCTATTGAACTCTTCATCCATGAGATCGCCTTCATCAACATCTGGCCAAATCAACAAGCCAGGTGAGTACTTTGAAAGTACTCGCAAGACAGTTCGGACAAAAGATATAACAAATGCATGCATGAATGCGTCATGAGCAAAAATAATAATGCTCAATTCAATAATAAAGATTTGACAAGTAAAATAAATAAATGAAAACCGATCGGGTGTCCGGAGCAACGCCTCGAAAGGTAAACAAATAAAATTCATGCCACAGTCGGGCGTCTAAGAGACACCACATAAAGGGCTTTAAAAGAAATGCCACAGTCGGACGTCTGAGCGACATCACATAAAGGGCTTTAAAAGAAATGCCACAGTCGGACGTCTGAGCGACATCACATAAACGGCTTTAAAAGAAATGCCACAGTCTTACGTCTGAGCGACATCGCAGAAAGGGCTTTGAAAAGAAATGCCATAGTCGGACGTCTGAGCGACATCGCATACAGGGCTTATAATAAATGTAAATAACAAGTATGCCACCGTCGGACGTCTGAGCGACATCACAGACAGGGCTTATAACAAATGTAAATAACAAGTATGCCACCGTCAGATGTCTGGGCGACATCACAGACATGGCTTATAACAAATGTAAATAACACGTATGCCACCGTCGGACGTCTGAGCGACATCATAGACAGGGCTTGTAACAAATGTAAATAACAAGATTAGTCCATCCACAAGAATAATCTTTTAACCGGATTTATCACACATGTATTCCGCCGGAGTTTTGTCACTGAGGCTGATATCTGACAAGATAAGATGAATATAGTAATTGGACAAGTACAAGATGATTTAAAGGATTTGAGACTCTGAAGAGTTTGTACTAACTGACCACAGCCGACGGATTTCCGTAGTCATGAAGGACTAGTTCCGTTTACGGTATTTCGGTAGAAACACATTTAACTAGTACACACCCATTCCACCTCACGGTGCCAGGAATCACCCTAGGCATCGTCCAAGTAAAACTTTGAGATGGGGAGGCCACAACCTCAAATAGGATGGGATCAAATTTCTATACGCGCGCTCTAAGGGGTGCCCCCCTCTCGGTCCCAACCGGAAACACCCATGCCCCCTGACCGGATGACGGGCTTTAATCCAGGGCCATGGAACCCTCATCCCGACCTCTCTACTTGGTGTGTATCAGGAAAACGGTTGCAACTTACTAAGCCATATTCCTTGCGGAAAACATGTGGCAGTACAGGAAAGGAAATGAATGGGAATATGATTTGATTCACGATGACACTGCTGTCAAATGGACTGGCATAAGACTGGCATGTCACAACACTGCCATCTTACCCATCCTCATGCCATCTCATGGCCAGGCCAAAATGTATCCAACAACATATGGCTTCCCGAAACTTACTTTCCACTTCTGTGTATGAAATATAACATTCAAAGATATGTTCATAAACATGCCATGAAACTCCTAAAATGCAAACATGCAACAAACACTTCATCATATCAAGAGTTCAAACATGCTTGCCTGGTTCGGAGTAGTCGGAGTCTAACTATGTGAAGTTTGCGGCTCCGTCACTTCCTCCGGAATCTTCGTGATCAGCACGTCCTTCCGCGTCTGTGGGTGGTGGTGGTGGTCACCGGCGAGCACTGTGTCAACGGCGGCCCTTGCTCCGGCGGACGGCGGTTCGGGTGGTCGTGGACCTTGTCGGAGATAGCGAAGAGAACGTTGCCAGAGCCCGAGGCGGATGGAGGTGGCCGGAGTTGAGGAAGAAGGCCCCTCCGAGGCTCTTCCAGTGGCTA
>NC_041387.1:78279715-78302914 GCF_002162155.2 Triticum dicoccoides
CTATTTATAGCCGGCCCGAGGCGGTTGCCGTGAACGGATAAGTCCAGCAAGCGATTATGGCGGCGCTATGGCTGGACGGCTGGTTTAGGAGCTTGAGCATCGACTAGACGGAGCACTGGTGTTGTTCCAGTGTCCAACTCAGCAAGGTAGGTGGGGTTATGGCCTGACCTCGACGGAACGGCAGCACGGCCCATTGGTGGCAGAGAACACGCTTTGCGTGTGCCAGGCCACGACGACGGTGCTGCATGCGTGCGCTGGCAAGGTGATGGCCACGTGGAGCTCTCAGAAGGTTTGGGCGGTGCCGAACGGCGTTATGCTGCAGTGTTGTCTCCTGTCGGCTGCTACGGTGTTTCTGCCGCCGCAAGGAACGCCGGCGCAGGCGGGCTAGTGTGCCACTAATGCCAGGAACGCGCCAAGCACGCGTGTGGAGCTCCGGACAAGAAGGAGGGGCTGTGAGCAACGTGCCAAGTGCACTGTCGACATGTGGCTGAAACTCTGACGGAGAAACGACACTGAATCTGAATTTTACTGAAGATGAACAGTAATAGTGCATGCCAGGTGTTCGACAGAATGATTTTGCATGTGGAGATTTTTCCTTGAGCTGGTTTTTGGTGGAGTGGTCTCTCATTGCAACTAGGGGTTGCCTGAATTTTGGTGGAATTTTTGGATAAGTGGAGATATGAATTTCACCAAATTTGGCAAATCTGGTCCAAACTTGCAGAGGGTGAATTTTGAAATATTTGAAAAGAAGAAGAGTGGATCAAGATGGTTCTAGGTTGTGGGTGCTAAGGACTATCCAGAGGAGTTGAATTGAGATCAAAAATCAAAGGCATTAAGGTACTTGCTTTGCAAACTACCTAGGCTCAAAATAAAGGACAGAATTATTTTGGGGAAAGAAATGAATGGAATAAAATCCAAAAATGGATTTTATAGGTTGGGATAGAATGTTTGGGTTGTCCCAAAGGGGAAGGAGGGGTTTTGGGAAAATTTTACCATAGGAGGCATGGTAAAATCAAGAAAGGATCAAAACCAAATAAAAACCCAAAACCAAAAGGTTTTCCTTTTACAAGAAACTAAATCGAAGAAAAGATTTTTGAGAGGGAAAACTCAAGGGAGGTTTTCAAGAAGGGTTTATAAGACCTTCTTTAAACCAAGCAAGACTCTTGCTGAAAACAAAACCCACAAAAAATTTTGGAGTGTCACAGCACCTACCCCCTTAGGAAAAATCTCGTCCCCGAGATTTCAGCTGATCCTTAAACAGGTGTGGGTGCTCTGTCCGAAGAAAATCCTCTCTCTCCCAAGTTGCTTCATTCTCGGTGTGATTGCTCCACTGAACTCTGAAAAACTTAATGGTTTTCTGTCGGGTCCTCCTCTTAGACTCTTCCAATATTTTTATTGGGTGCTCCCGGTAGGTGAGGTCTGGTTGCACGTCAATATTTTCATGCGATACTTGCTTCTCTGGGTTGCTCACATACTTTCTCAACTGCGAGATGTGGAACACGTTGTGGATATCGGATAAATCTTCGGGTAGGTCTAGCTGGTAGGCTACCGTGCCTCTTCGGGCCACTATACGGAATGGTCCGATGAATCTTGGTGATAGCTTTCCCTTAATCCTGAATCGTTGCAAACCCCTCATAGGAGAGACTCTTAGATATACAAACTCTCCGGGTTCAAAACTGATTTCCCGATGCTTTCGATCATAATAACTCTTTTGCCGACTTTGAGCTATCTTGAGTCGATCTCTAATGGTCTTAACTTTCTCTCAGCCTCCTTGAGCATATCTGGGCCGAAGATATGGCTGTCTCCGGTCTCTGACCAATTTAGCGGGGTACGACATCTTCTGCCATACAGAGCTTCAAAGGGTGCCATTTGCAAGCTGGCTTGATAACTGTTGTTGTATGCGAATTCTGCATATGGCAAGCTTTCCTCCCAACTGGTTCCGTAGGTGAGGACACAAGCTCTCAGCATATCTTCTAGGATTTGGTTCACGCGTTCAGTCTGCCCATCAGTCTGGGGATGGTATGCGGTATTGAATGCTAGTTGGGTACCCAGTGCCTGTTGTAGGTGATCCCAAAATCTAGAGACGAACTGTGTGCCTCTGTCAGATATGATAGTCTTTGGGACTCCATGCAGGCAGACGATACGGGCAAGATAAAGTCTGGCCAGTCTCTGAGTGGTGTAAGTTGTCTTCACCGGAATAAAATGTGCCACTTTGGTTAATCTGTTGGTTATGACCCATACGGCATTGTTTCCGTGTCGCGACCATGGCAGTCCAACCATGAAATCCATTCCAATCTCGTCCCACTTCCACTCGGGTATCTTGTTTGGTTGTAACAGCCCGGCTGGTTTCTGGTGCTCGGCCTTTATGCGTTGACAAGAGTCACAACATGCAACGAATGTGGCTATGTCTCTCTTCATACCGTGCCACCAAAAATTTTCCTGAAGGTCTTTGTACATCTTTGTCCCTCCAGGGTGGATTGAAGATGGAGCGGTGTGGCTTTCAGACAGAATCTGCTGTTTGAGGTCCTGGATATTTGGTACGCAGATTCTTTCTCCGTACCATAATATTCCTTGCTCATCCACGTTGAATTCGGAGGCCTTGCCCAAACTTACTTTCCTTTTTATGCCATCAATGCTGGGGTGTCCGTCCTGAGCCTGCTTGATCTTTTCCATCAGAGTAGGCTGTATTTCCAAATTCGATACACTGCCTTCGGTAACCATTATTAAATTGAGTCTGGCAAATTCCTGTTGAAATTCTGGCCTCAACTTTGGTATGCTGTCATTGTCCGTGCTGGGATTCCGACTCAGGGCATCTGCCACAACATTTGCTTTTCCGGGATGATAATGGATTCCAACATCATAATCCTTTACCAACTCCAACCAGCGTCGTTGCCGTAAATTTAGTTCCGGCTGTGTGAAAATATACTTAAGGCTCTTATGGTCTGTGTATATTTCACAATGATTTCCAAGTAGAAAGTGTCTCCATTCCTTGAGTGCATGGATGACCGCTGCCAATTCTAAGTCATGAGTGGGATAATTTTCCTCATGCTTGCGAAGTTGTCTGCAGACATACGCAACTACCTTGCCTTCTTGCATCAATACGCACCCGAGGCCTTTCCAGGATGCATCACAATATACCTCAAAATTCTTGTGTATGTCTGGCACAATTAACACTGGTGTCGTTGTTAATTTCTTTTTTAATTCTTGGAAGCTTTTATCACAGGCTTCCGTCCATTCAAACTTTTTGCCTTTCTTGAGTAACTGTGTCATTGGCTTTGCTATGGTGGAGAATCCTTCAATAAATCTCCGGTAATAGCCTGCCATTCCCAGGAAACTTCGTATGTCCGTTACGTTAGCTGGTGGTTTCCAGCCAAGTACGGCCTTGACCTTTTCTGGTTCTACTGCAATACCTTCTTGGGTGAGTACATGGCCCAGAAAACCCACCTGTCTTAGCCAAAATTCACATTTGCTGAATTTGGCGTACAGTTGATGTTTCCTGAGTTCTCCTAGTACAATCCTGAGGTGATCAGCGTGCTCTTCTGGTGTTTTGGAGTATATCAGAATATCATCGATGAATACCACAGCAAACTTGTCCATATACTTCATAAATACTTTGTTCATGAGGTGAACAAAATATGCGGGGGCGTTGGTTAGCCCAAATGGCATTACTGTGAACTCATACAGTCCATATCTGGAAGTGAAGGCTGTCTTGGGAATATCTTCGGTTCGTACTTTCAATTGGTGGTATCCCGATCTCAAGTCAATTTTTGAGAAGACTTTGGCCTGAGCGAGCTGATCAAATAAATCATTTATTCGGGGCATTGGGTATTTGTTCTTGATTGTGACCATGTTAAGAGCTCGATAGTCAATACACAATCTCAGCGTTCCATCCTTTTTCTTGGCAAATAAATTTGGAGAACCCCACGGTGAGGAGCTGGCTCGTATGTATCCTTTCTCCAATAATTCCTTTATTTGCTTCTTCAATTCTACCAATTCGGTTGGTGCCATTCTGTATGGTTTCTTGTAAATGGGAGCGGTTCCGGGTGCTAGCTCAATTCTGAATTCTATCTCTCTGTCTGGTGGCATGCCTGGTAGTTCTTCTGGAAATACATCTGGAAATTCACACACTACTGGAACCTTGTCCAACTCAGAAACGTCCACCTTGTTTAATCTTGGTTGCCGAGGTATTTGTCTCTCTTTGGCTGAAACCTTTATTGTCTTCCCGTGATGGTGTGTGAGAATCACGGTTCGGTTGAAGCAGTCAATAAAACCTTTGTTGGTGGTTAACCAATCCATCCCTAGGATGACATCCAGTCCTTTACTTTCCAGTACAATAAGATTGGCGTAAAACTTCAATCCTTCAAATTCAATAACCACACCTTGACAGTAACTCTCGGTCACTTGCTTATTTCCAGGGGACTTGATGGTCATTGATTTTTCCAAGGGAAGCATCGAAAAATTATTTTGCAAAGTAAAACTCTTCGAAATGAATGAGTGAGAAGCTCCAGAATCAAACAAAACCATGGCAGGTATTGTGTTGACAGGGTACGTACCGAGTACGATATCTGGGACGTTCTGTGCTTCCTCTTTGGTCACATGGTTCAGGTGACCCTTCCTGTGGTTGTTGTTGGGGTTGAAATTGTTTCGCTTGGGCGCTGAATTGTTGCCACCATTGTTAGGCTTTGGGGTTGAGTTCCTTGGCTTGGGGCACTGTGCCCTTCTTCTCCACAAGCGTAACAAGTAACGCCTGGGCGATATGTGAACTCCTTGTCTCTTGCATGGAAATTCTTGATTGGGCGTGAATTATTCGTCGGGGTTTTGTGTGTTCCACCCTTCTGAAATTCCGTCTTGCTTCTGTGATTGCGAGCAAAAGTAGTCTGGTCCCTTTTGCGTTTGCGGAAATCTTCCAGGCTACGTCGCTCATTTTCTAGCGTAATGGCCTTATCCACCAGTGTTTTAAAATCTGGGAAGGTATGCTCAACCAACTGGCATTTAAGTGCGGGTGCCAGGCCTTCCAAGAATTTTTCCATCTTCTTGCTTTCGGTCATGCGCTCTTCATTGGCGTAGCGAGACAACAGAGTGAATTGGCTGTTGTATTCTGACACTGTCATGGTCCTTGGCTTGAGATCATCAAATTCTCTCTTCTTGATTTTCATAACACTCTTAGGAATGTGTGCCCCACGAAAACCTTCCTTGAAATCTTCTTAGGTGATTTCATTTTCGTTGGGGTGCATGTGCAGGAAGTTTTCCCACCACGATGCAGCTGCTCCTGTGAGATAATGTGGTACATACAATACTTTTTCATGGTCTGAACACTGTGCAATAATTAATTTTCTTTCCATGTCCCGAAGCAAGTCGTCGGCTTCAAGAGGCTTATCAGTATGAGAAATGTTGAGGGACGCATCTTCTGTAACTCAGATAGTTTGGATTGCTGCTGATACTGACCACGGTGATTTCCCATATTGATGAATTGGTTCATCATTTCCTGGTGTTGTTGCTGACTTTGTTCATACAGAAGACACACTTGGGTAAATACTGTTTCACTGTCCTGTTGACTTGTCTGTCCCTGAGTGAAATTGTGGTTTTTCGGTGTGCCATAATTTTCTTCTGGCTGGTTTAGCATAGAGCGCGTCCAAGGACGAGACATCTTTCACTCTGGGGATACATTTTGTGAAACTCGTAAGACTCGCAAAAGTCAATAAAATCACACACAAAGAAAAACTTGAAATACCAAATACACGATTGCGCGCAGAGAACGGCTAATACATATCTTAGACGCGAACATAATAATACATTACATCACTCAGGATATGCGTACTTAATCCTGACATGTTAGTGAGACTAGTGCACTTCTCCAGATCCTACATGATGCGCAAATAGGCTACTTCTCACAACCTATGTACATATAAACATATCACACAAGTCGGTACATAGCATGGCGTCTAAACGTACTCAGTCGGAGATGGTGAGGATCTCCCTTGGCCTGCCGAGGGTGAGACGCAGTGACGCTGGGGACTCAACCTCCTCCTCGCTAATAGGTTCTAGACGAGAAACGCTTTGCTGAGCTGATGGAGCAGGTGCCATAGGCGGAATAACACGAATACGAGTGGGCGGAATAGGTGGAGTAGCACGTATGGGAGTGGGTGCAACAAGTGGTGCAGAGCGAACAGGAGTGGGTGCAATATCTTGGTTAAATTCCTCAGTGGTAGGCAGACGACGAGCAGTGGCGAGAATGGTAGGTGAATGAGAAGCTGAGGACGAGACAAAATTCAGCGGTGGAGCGGTGTGCAGCAGTTCCCTCCTGTTGGCAGCACAGCCATGAACTGAGTCCATGCGGGCAGCTACGAGGTCGTCCACCATGCTGTCGAAGGCTGCCTCCAGGGCTCGGAGGTACTCGACAAGCATCTCAAAGGCCTCGTCTCGCTCTCCTCTGGGGCAAGAGAATGAGTAGTGACAGGTGTATGGTACATGGCATGGAAGGTAGCGGTAGCGACGGGTCTTCATTGCAGGAAGAACATCCCGAAGACGAGCTATCGCCTCATGGACAGCCATCTGCATAGCATGCCTTTCTGTAGGCATGGCTCTCCCCAAGAATCAGAAGCGGCGTATCTCAGCATTCCCTCCCCTGAATTGCACCATGGCCTGGTACATGGTCATACTGTCGTTGATTTTGTGTGGATAAAGCGTGAAGACTGGGCGCACGGATGGCCCCATCGCGACCTGAACGATGAAGGAGAGGAGTTTGACGAACCCCTCAGGCACGTTGGCGAAAATCTGTAACTCACATTCATCGCCGGCCATCTACAAAAGTAGGCAAAAATTCTGAATGATCAAATCACAAATTTTATGCTGACTGTCAGAAAAATGACTACATTTGTAAAAACATGAATAAACTCTATCATGCTAATAACCGATTAGCGATCGCACCTAGTGGCTTCCTACAGTCAGCCTGGCTCTGGTACCAAGTCTGTCACGACCAGTTTTTCAATAAAATGCTTATTGATAAAACCGATCTTTTGATCCCAGTATAGGAAAAGTCATCCTCACTGGTAGACAAATACTTGATAAACAGAGGACCGGTAGCATTAAATATATTACAGGGTTGAGCTGAGGCTGCTCAACAATTTATTACAACTCGCCAATATCTTACATAAGGGCGGTTATGGCACAGGGGTGTGGTGACATGCTACTAGCTCGAGATAAAAAGTGGTGGTGGATAACTTGACTCCTAACTGGCAGTTCATCGAGCGTCGAGGTGAGGCTCGATGAATTTATTCTGGGGTGGCGGAAGCTGATATGATATAATGACCAAAGCAGGATCGCACGGGACTGACTGGGACTCCTCTAGGCGTCGGACTCGCTATTGAACTCTTCATCCATGAGATCGCCTTCATCAACATCTGGCCAAATCAACAAGCCAGGTGAGTACTTTGAAAGTACTCGCAAGACAGTTTGGACAAAAGATATAACAAATGCATGCATGAATGCGTCATGAGCAAAAATAATAATGCTCAATTCAATAATAAAGATTTGACAAGTAAAATAAAGAAATGAAAACCGATCGGGTGTCTGAAGCGACGCCTCAAAAGGTAAACAAATAAAATTCATGCCACAGTCGGGCGTCTAAGCGACACCACATAAAGGGCTTTAAAAGAAAAGCCACAGTCGGACGTCTGAGCGACATCACATAAAGTGCTTTAAAAGAAATGCCACAGTCGGACATCTGAGCGACATCACATAAAGGGCTTTAAAAGAAATGCCACAGTCTTACGTCTGAGCGACATCGCAGAAAGGGCTTTGAAAAGAAATGCCATAGTCGGACGTCTGAGCGACATCGCATACAGGGCTTATAATAAATGTAAATAACAAGTATGCCACCGTCGGACGTCTTAGCGACATCACAGACAGGGCTTATAATAAATGTAAATAACAATTACGCCACCGTCGGACGTCTGAGCGACATCACGGACAGGGCTTATAACAAATGTAAATAACAAGTATGCCACCGTCGGACGTCTGGGCGACATCACAGACAGGGCTTATAACAAATGTAAATAACACGTATGCCACCGTCGGACGTCTGAGCGACATCACAGACAGGGCTTGTAACAAATGTAAATAACAAGATTAGTCCATCCACAAGAATAATCTTTTAACCGTATTTATCACACATGTATTCCACCGGAGTTTTGTCACTGAGGCTGATATCTGACAAGATAAGATGAATATAGTACTTGGACAAGTACAAGATGATTTAAAGGATTTGAGACTCTGCAGAGTTTGTACTAACTGACCACCGCCAACGGATTTCCGTAGTCACGAAGGACTAGTTCCGTTTACGGTATTTCGGTAGTAACACATTTAACTAGTACCCATTCCACCTCACGATGCCAGGAATCACCCTAGGCATCGTCCAAGTAAAACTTTGAGACGGGGAGGCCAGAACCTCGAATAGCATGGGATCAAATTTCTATACGCGCGCTCTAAGGGGTGCCCCCCTCTCGGTCGCAACCGGAAACACCCATGCCCCCTGACCGGATGACAGGCTTTAATCCAGGGCCATGGAACCCTCATCCCGGCCTCTCTACTTGGTGTGTACCAGGAAAACGGTTGCAACTTACTAAGCCACATTCCTTGCGGAAAACATGTGGCAGTACAGGAAAGGAAATGAATGGGAATATGATTTGATTCACGATGACACTGCTGTCAAATGGACTGGCATAAGACTGGCATGTCACAACACTGCCATCTTACCCATCCTCATGCCATCTCATGGCCATGCCAATATGTATCCAACAACATATGGCTTCCCGAAACTTACTTTCCACTTCTGTGTATGAAATATAACATTCAAAGATATGTTCATAAACATGCCATGAAACTCCTAAAATGAAAACATGCAACAAACACTTCATCATATAAAGAGTTCAAACATGCTTGCCTGGTTCGGAGTAGTCGGAGTCTAACTGTGTGAAGTTTGCGGCTCCGTCACTTCCTCCGGAATCTTCGTGATCAGCATGTCCTTCCGCGTCTGTGGGTGGTGGTGGTGGTCGCCGGCGAGCACTCTGTCGACGGCAGCCCTTGCTCCGGCGGACGGTGGTTCGAGTGGTCGTGGACCTCGTCGAAGATAGGGAAGGGAACGTTGCCGGAGCCCGAGGCGGACGGTGGTGGCCGGAGTTGAGGAAGAAGGGCCCCACGAGGCTCTTCCAGTGGCTAGGCGGGGTCTGGTGAGGTGGTGGAGTTGTGCGGGGGTGAGAGCAAGCTCGGGGGGTGCTATTTATAGCCGGCCCGAGGCGGTTGCCGTGAACGGATAATCCGGCGAGCGATTACGGCGGCGCTGTGGCTGGACGGCTGGATTAGGGGCTTGAGCATCGACTAGACGGAGCACTGGTGATGTTCCAGTGTCCAACTCAGCAAGGTAGGTGGGGTTACGGCCTGACCTCGACGGAACGGCCGCACGGCCCGTCAGCGGCAGAGAACGCGCTCTGTGCGTGCCAGGCGACGGCGACGGTGCTGCATGCGTGCGCTGGCAAGGAGATAGCCACGCGGAGCTCTCAGAAGGTTTGGGCAGTGCCGAACGGCGTTATGCCGCAGTGTTGTCCCCTGTCGGCCGCTACAGTGTTTCTGCCGCCGCAAGGCACGCCGGCGCAGGCGGGCCAGGGTGCCACCGATGCCAGGAAAGCGCCAAGCACGCGTGTGGAGCTCCGGACAAGAAGGAGGGGCTGTGAGCAACGTGCCAAGTGCACTATCGACATGTGACTGAAACTCTGACGGAGAAATGACACTGAATCTGAATTTTACTGAAGATGAACAGTAATAGTGCATGCCAGGTGTTCGACAGAATGATTTTGGCATGTGGGGATTTTTCCTTGAGCTGGTTTTTGGTGGAGTGGTCTCTCATTGCAACTAGGGGTTGCCTGAATTTTGTTGGAATTTTTGGATAAGTGGAGATATGAATTTCACCAAATTTGGCAAATCTGGTCCAAACTTGCAGAGGGTGAATTTTGAAATATTTGAAAAGAAGAAGAGTGGATCAAGATGGTTCTAGGTTGTGGGTGCTAAGGACTATCCAGAGGAGTTGAATTGAGATCAAAAATCAAAGGCATTAAGGTACTTGCTTTGCAAACTACCTAGGCTCAAAATAAAGGACAGAATTATTTTGGGGAAAGAAATGAATGGAATAAAATCCAAAAATGAATTTTATAGGTTGGGACAGAATGTTTGGGTTGTCCCAAAGGGGAAGGAGCGGTTTTGGGAAAATTTTACCATAGGAGGCATGGTAAAATCAAGAAAGGATCAAAACCAAGTAAAAACCCAAAACCAAAAGGTTTTCCTTTTAGAAGAAACTAAATCCAAGAAAAAGATTTTTGAGAGGGAAAACTTAAGGGAGGTTTTCAAGAAGGGTTTATAAGACCTTCTTTAAACCAAGCAAGACTCTTGCTAAAATCAAAACCCACAAAAAAATTTGGAGTGTCACATATGGATGCTCTACGTCCTCGGGTCCCGACCTTCAAGCACGTTTCAGCCTCCGCTGCTATGCCAGGTCGCGATGCCATGGTTAAGACCAGGGGGTGAGGTATCGAGAGCCGATAGGAGCCTGTGAGGCGCGATGCTCAGGGCCCCCCCTTTAACGTGCAAGCGAATTGCGTGAAAAAAGAGTGGTCGGACTTATGAAGGTGCCTTGGGAGGTCGCGGCCCGTGATCCCAACTCCGGAGGTCTCTGCGAGTTAGCCGAAGGAAGAGAACATAGCACATAGCCGCGCTCGCCGACCTGCCGGTGATATTTTTGCAAAAATATGAAGGCTGAGGACCCGATGAGGTGACGTGCGCGGGGCAGGCCATGAGCCAGAGCTCGGTCTCTTAGGTTTATCGGCACTGCAGGGAGGGACCCAAGCACATGCACCGTGCCAGCAGCCCCCGTTGCAGGATGAGCAAGAGGCGGGTTAGCGACGCGCGGAGGCCGCGCTGGGCGACTGCACGAATAAAGAGACAGCAGGGGCAATGAAAAGAACCATGCTAACATAAGTAAGCATACTTGTCTGAAGTACACAAATCAAAATGGTGCGGCTGCGGGACTGGTCCTGGCAGCTAGAGGATAATGCAGCCCGAGGGGCGCCCTTAATTAGACAAACCAAAAAGTCACCTAGCACCATCGCTGGAGGAGTGTTGAGGCAGCTAAAGGTATGTGCTGAGGGAGTCGTTTCCTCACGAGTCGTCTGGCTCCTGGATCTCGTGAGGCTCCTGAGGCCCGAGAGGCTCGCGAGAGTCCAGCGCCTCCTCCGATAGGACCGCCTGGCGCCTGGCCTCGCGAGCCCTACATGTAGTGCTGGTGCGTGGTGGCCATGTCTAGCAGGCCGAATGGCATGCAAAGATGGCTGCGTGGGCAGCCCCCACTCCTTCCGACACGAGATAGCCAAAAGAGCTCCTGAGAAGCAGTCCTCACTGGTACAACGAGGTGCTATACAAACGGATTTTAACCCCTTTCCACGACGGTGTTCGAAACCGTCACCTAGTGAGTGTGCGCGATAGGGGGGTCCTTCCCACATGACCCAGAAACCGTCGGGGATATGCCCTCCTAGCACACACGCTTGGCAAAATGGGGTCGTGTGCGACCGGCAAGCGAGAAAATATGCTTATACATACAGTAGTGCTAAAAAATACAATTATACAGGCGAAATCATTTCCGATCGTAAGTACATCACACACATAATTTTCCCCGTTAAATCGTTTGTGATAGCGTTCCCATCGCACACAATATTTTTATCATTTGCATTATTGAATGCATCACACAGGGTGCGTATAAGAAACTATGTGGCAAAGGCTGTTCATCACACATAGTTTTCATGCGATAAAATTTTGCGGAAGGTGGCCTCACACAAACAGTTTGGAAGAGAATGTCATGTGTGATTCATCATTGATCCAACACGGTTTATTCCTAGAAGTTGTGTGAGTTGCCTTAGGTCATCACCCACAATATTTTCTCAATAACCGTTTGCAATAGCAAAAACCAACTAGCACGCTAATTGCCCTATTGTTAATAATCCATTGATTAATCTAATTGACATTCATATTAAACACATAACATATTTCATTTCCATATTAAGTTAGCAGGATTTCATAATTGAAATACATCATAGTACAACATGATATAGCTTCAGCACTCAACTACCCCATTACACAACTGCACCAACATCAAGTTTCACATGCAACATCTAGAACCTTTCAAAATTAGCATCATAGACGGTACATAGACAGATGCATCTCATCGGGAAAACTGCTGAAGCAGAAGGCGAATATTAAGCCTTCATTGATGTTGAAGGTCTTTGCAACTTTACACCAGTTCCCGTGGATGATTAACCGTCCATCCTTCGTCCACTTCAGTAACACTTCAATATTAAACTGTGGGTGTCATACGAAAACTTTCCTCGCCTCCTGACCATAGAGGTAGTTTGAGAGGTAATCATCAGTGAATGATGTCTACAATGCAACCTTCTTCTTGTAGACGTTGCTAGACCTCCAAGTGCAGAGGTTTGTAGGACAATAGAAAATTTCCCTCAAGTGGATGACCTATGGTTTATCAATCTGTGCGAGGCGTAGGATGAATATGATCTCTCTCAAACAACCCTGCAACCAAATAGCAAAGAGTCTCTTGTGTCCCCAACACACCCAATACAATGGTAAATTGTATAGGTGCACTAATTCGGCGAAGAGATTGTGATACAAGTGCAATATGGATGGTAGATATAGGTTTTTGTAATCTGAAAATATAAAAACAGCAAGGTAGCAAGTAACAAAATGTGAGCAAAAACGGTATTGGAATGCTTCGAAACAAGGCCTAGGATTCATACTTTCACTAGTGCAAGTTCTCTCAAAAATAATAACATATCGGATCATATAACTATCCCTCAACATGCAACAAAGAGTCACTCCAAAGTCACTAATTGCAGAGAACAAATGAAGAGATTATGGTAGGGTACGAAACCACCTCAAAGTTATTCTTTCCGATCAATCCATTGGGATATTCCTATAAGTGTCACAAACAGCCCTAGAGTTCATAGTAAAATAACACCTTAAGACACAAATCAACCAAAACCCTAATGTCACCTAGATACCCCAATGTCACCTCAAGTATCTATGGGTATGATTATACGACATGAATCACACAATCTCAGATTCATCTATTCAACCAACACAAAGAACTTCAAATAGTGCCCTAAAGTTTCTACCGGAGAGTCAAGACGAAAACATGTGCCACCCCTATGCATAAGTTCACAAGGTCACTGAACCCGCAAGTTGATCACCAAAACATACATCAAGTGAATCATGTGATATCCCATTGTCACCACAGATAAGCACATGCAAGACATACATGAAGTGTTCTCAAATCCATCATTGGAATAAACAACCCAAGTTCTATAATGAAAAATTCCCACTAGTATATGAAAGTGACACCATAGGAGACTCTCTATCATGAAGATCATGGTGCTACTTTGAAGCACAAGTGTGGTAAAAGGATAGTAGCATTGCCCCTTCTCTCTTTTTCTCTCATTTTTTTTGTTTTTTTGGGCCTCCTCTTTTTTTGGACTCCTTTTTTTTCATTTTTTTCATTTTTTTTCGTCCAGAGTCTCATTCCGACTTGTGGGGGAATCATAGTCTCCATCATCCTTTCCTCACTAGGACAATGCTCTAATAATGAATATCATCACCCTTTCATTTACTTACAACTCAAGAATTACAACTCGATACTTAGAACAAAATATGACTCGGTATGAATGCCTCTGGCGGTGTACCAGGATGTGCAATGATTCAAGAGTGACATGTATGAAAAAAATTATGAACGGTGGCTTTGCCACAAATACGATATCAACTACATGATCCTGCAAGCCAATATGACAATGATGGAGCATGTCATAATAAACAGAACGGTGAAAAGTTGCACGGCAATATATCTTGGAATGACTATGGAAATGCCATAATAGGTAGGTATGGTGGATGTTTTGAGGAAGGTATATGGTGGGTGTATGGTACCGGTGAAAGTTGCGTGGTACAAGAGAGGCTAGCAATGGTGGAAGGGTGAGAGTGCGTATAATCCATGGAGTCAACATTAGTCATAAAGAACTCATATACTTATTGAAAAAATCTATTAGTTATGGAAATTAAGTACTACGTGCATGCTCCTAGGGGGATAGATTGGTAGGAAAATACCATCGCTCGTCCTCGACCGCCACTCATAAGGAAGACAACCAAAAAATAAATCATGCTCCAACTTCATCACATAACGGTTCACCATACGTGCATGCTATGGGAATCACAAACTTTAACACAAGTATCTCTCAAATTCACAACTACTCCACTAGCATGAATCTAATATCACCATCTTCATATCTCAAAAGAATCATAAAGAATCAAACTTCTCATAGTATTCAATGCACTTTATATGAAAGTGTTTATTATATCCCTCTTGGATGCCCATCATAATAGGACTAAATTCATAACCAAAAAAAATTACCATGTTGTTTAAGACTCTCAAAATAATATAAGTGAAGCATGATAGTTCATCAATTTCTTCAAAATAAAACCACCATCGTGCTCTAAAAGATATAAGTGAAGCACTAGAGCAAATGACAAACTGCTCCAAAAGATATAAGTGAAGACCAATGAGTGGTTGAATAATTATGTAACTATGTGAAGACTCTCTAACATTTAAGAATTTCATATCTTGGGATATTATTCAAACAGCAAGCAAAACAAAATAAAACAAATTGACGCTCCAAGAAAAACATATATCATGTGGTGAATAAAAATATAGCTCCAAGTAAGGTTACTGATGAACGAAGACGAAAGAGGGGATGCCTTCCAGGGCATCCCCAAGCTTAGGCTCTTGGTTGTCCTTTAATATTACCATGGGGTTCCTTGGGAATCCCCAATTTAGTCTCTTGCCTCTCCTTATTCCATAGTCCATCGAATATTTACCCAAAACTTGAAAACTTCACAACACAAAACTCAACAAAATACTCGTAAGCTCCGTTAGCATAAGAAAATAAATCACCACTTTTGGTACTGTTATGAACTCATTATTTATTTATATTGGTGTAATATCTACTGTATTCCAACTTCTTTATGGTTCATACCCTCCGATACTACTCACAGATTCATCAAAATAAGCAAACAACACATAGAAAACAGAATCTGTCAAAAACAGAACAGTCTGTAGTAATATGTAACTCTAGAATACTTCTGTAACTCCAAAAATTCTGAAATAAATTGGTGTACATTCGGAATTTGTCTATTAATCTTCTTCAAAAAGAATCAACTTAAAATCGCTCTTCTGTAAAAAATTACAGCTAATCCCGTGAGCATAATGTTTCTGTTTACAACAAGATCACATTAACTTTCACCCAAATCTTCCCAAAGGCTCTACTTGGCACTTTATTGAAACAAAAGCTATAAAACATGATTACTACAGTAGCTTAATCATGTGAACACACAAAAACAGTAGGGGTAAATATTGGGTTGGCTCCCAAAAAGCGCTTTTCTTTAATGCCTTTTTAGCTAGACATGATGATTTCAATGATGCTCACATAAAAGACAAGAACTCAAACACAAAGAGAGC
The DNA here is from genome assembly GCF_002162155.2 of Triticum dicoccoides. Lineage (NCBI taxonomy): Eukaryota > Viridiplantae > Streptophyta > Magnoliopsida > Poales > Poaceae > Triticum > Triticum dicoccoides. The sequence continues at coordinate 78,295,329 of NC_041387.1, forward strand.
ATCATGAAGAATATAACTAGCATAGTTAAGTCTAACCCACTTCCTATTCATAGGGATTTTGTGAGCAAACAATTTATGGGAACGAGAATCAACTAGCATAGGATGGTAAAACAGGCATAACTTCAAGATTTTCAACCCATAGAGAGGAAACTTGATATTATTGAAATTCCTACAAGCATATATTCCTCCCTCATAATAATAACTATCACATAAAGCATTCCTTTCATGATCTACAAGCATAGAAAATTTTCTACTCTCCACATAAGCAAATTTATTCTCATGAATGTTAGTGGGAGCAAACTTAACAAAATAACTATCATGTGAGGCATAATCCAATTGAATATTAAAATCATGATGACAAGTTTCATAGTTATCTATATTCTTTATAGCATACATGTCATCACAATAATCATCATAGGTAGCAACTTTGTTCTCATAATCAATTGGAACCTCTTCCGAAATAGTGGATTCATCACTAAATAAAGTCATGAGCTCTCCAAATCCACTTTCATCAATATAATCATCATAAATAGGAGGAAAGCTATCATCATGATATATTTTCTCTTCAAAACTTGGGGGACTAAAAATATCATATTCATCAAATATAGCATCCCCAAGCCTGTAGCTTTGCATATCATTAGCATCATGGATATTGAAGGAATTCATACTAACAATATTGAAATCATGCTCATCATTCAAATATTTAGTGCCAAAATTTTTAATGCATTCTTCTTCTAACACTTGGGCACCATTTTCCTTTCCATCATTTTCACGAAAGACATTAAAAACATGAAGCATATGAGGCACCCTCAATTCCATTTTTTGTAGTTTTCTTTTATAGACTAAACTAGTGATAAAACAAGAAACAAAAATATTCGATTGCAAGATCTAAAGATATACCTTCAAGCACTAACCTCCTCGGCAACGGTGCCAGAAAAGAGCTTGATGTCTACTACGCAACCTTCTTCTTGTAGAGGTTGTTGGGCCTCCAAGTGCGGAGGTTTGTAGGACAGTAGAAAATTTCCATCAAGTGGATGACCTAAGGTTTATCAATCCGTGGGAGGCGTAGGATGAAGATGTTCTGTCTCAAACACCCCTGCAACCAAATAGCAAAGATTCTCTTGTGTCCCCAACACACCCAATACAATGGTAAATTGTATAGGTGCACTAATTCGGCAAAGAGATGGTGATACAAGTGCAATATGGATGGTAGATATAGGTTTTTTAAATCTGAAAATATAAAAAAACAGCAAGGTAGCAAGTAACAAATGTGAGCGAAAACGGTATTGCAATGCTTCAAAACAAGGCCTAGGGTTCATACTTTCACTAGTGCAAGTTCTCTCAACAATAATAACATAATCGGATCATATAGCTATCCCTCAATATGCAAAAAAGAGTCACTCCAAAGTCACTAATAGAAGAGAACAAACGAAGAGATTATGGTAGGGTATGAAACCACCTCAAAGTTATTCTTTTCGATCAATCATTGTGCTATTCCTATAAGTGTCACAAACAGCCCTAGAGTTCGTAGTAAAATAACACCTTAAGACAGAAATCAACCAAAACCATAATTTCACCTAGATACTCCAAGGTCACCTCAAGTATCCGTGGGTATGATTATACGATATGCATCACACAATCTCAGATTCATCTATTCAAACAACACAAAGAACTTTAAAGAGTGCCCCAAAGTTTGTACCGGAGAGTCAAGACAAAAACGTGTGCCAACCCCTACGCGTAAGTTCCCAAGGTCACTGAACCCGCAAGTTGATCACCAAAACATACATCAAGTGAATCACGTGATATCCCATTGTCACCACAGATAAGCACATGCAAGACATACATCATGCGTTCTCAAACCCTTGAAGACTCAATCCGATAAGGTAACTTCAAATGAAAACTCAATCCATTACAAGAGGTAGAGGGGGAGAAACATCATAAGATCCAACTATAGTAGAAAAGCTCGCGATACATCAAGATCGTGCCAAATCAAGAACACGAGAGAGAGGGATCAAACACATAGCTACTGGTACATACCCTTAGCCCCGAGGGTGAACTACTCCCTCCTTGTCATGGAGAGTGCCGGGATGATGAAGATGGACACCGGTGATGGATCCCCCCTCCGGCAGGGTGCCGGAACAGGGTCCCGATTGGTTTTTGGTGGCATACAGAGGCTTGCGGAGGCAGAACTCCCGATCTAGGTTTCTTTCTGGAGGTTTGGGTATTTATAGGAGGGTTTGGCGTCGAGAACAAGTTAGGAGGCCCCATGGGGTGTCCACGAGGCACAGGGGTGCGCCCTAGGGGAGGCGCCCTCCACCCTCGTGGGCCCCATGGTACTCCTCTCTGATAATTTTTTGTTCCAGTATTTTTTATATTTTCCAGAAAAAATCTCCGTTGATTTTGCAGCGCATTCCGAGAACTTTTATTTCTGCACAAAAACACCACCACAGTAGTTCTGCTGAAAACAGTGTCAGTCCGGGTTAGTTCTAACAAAATCATACCAAAATCCTGTAGAAATTTATAAACATGGCATGAATACATCAAAAATTAGAGATACATTGGAGACGTATTAGTGAATTGCTTTGGAAAGGCCTGAAAACAAGGATGTGCATAATATCTTCTCTGTATTGGAAATGGGGCAAAGGAATAAAAAAGGCAAGGTATAATAGTTAGCACCATCTTGTAGTGAACTTATGTCTTCTTCATTGTGCAGACAAAGATCTTGTTGGTTTTTTGTCGCTAATTTCTTTATCCTAAAAATCTTTCTGAATTTCTTGACTTGATTGATATTAATGGACAACTCATTTCCCCATATGCAAAAAGTGTCGAACAGTGGGTCAAAACCTCTGACAGTAGGACCTACATGTGCAAGACCAAATTGTTAAAAACCTAAATATTAGAATGGTTCCTGCAATTGCACAACAATGTGCTATTAGACAATGGACCATGCATGTGCTAACCTCGATTATAAACCTGAGTGCTTCCCATTGTTTCCCTGCAACACATATAAGGTAGTTAGTCATCAGGTTAAGTAAGGGTTCACATGTTATCAGTAAAATATGTTGATGAAAAATAAGCACATTGCAGATTCATCAGATTAATTCAAGCCACATGGAAAACTCATTTATCCAAACCAAGCATGATTAAGAACTAGGAAATATAGCACTTGTATATGTTTATCATGTATTAAGTGCAGCCAAATTCGATTTATTCCTCAGATGCACAACAATACAAAATTCCCCCCACGAGAAATGGACATCGCATTGCAGAATTGAACCAAGCAGTTAACTAAACACCACAACAAATGAACCAAACATTAATTGAGCACCACATTGCATAATATAACATACTCACATGGTATACAACTTGGAAATATAGCAATTGTATTTGTTTCTCTTGTATTTAGTACAACCAAATTCGATTTACTTCTCACATGGTATACAATAACAGAATGCACCCACAACTATTGAACATCGCATTGCAGAATTAAACCAAACAATTAACTAAACACCACGACACAAATGAACCAAACGTTAACTGAGCACCACATTGCACAATGTATAACCAAACCAAGCATGCTTGAGAACTTGGAAATATAGCAATTGTATTCATTTCTCATGTATTTTGTAAAGATAAATTCGATTTATTTCTCACATGGAAGACAATACAAAATTATAGCCTGAAGAATTGAACATCGCATTTGCAGAATTGAACCAAACAGTTACCTGAAGACGACAACTAATTAACCAAACAGATAATAAGTGATCACCACACTGCACGACATATAGAACATATACACAGGAGCAACACATTGCATGGTAAAATTAGATAGCACAATTCACTAGAGTTTGTTAAGGAAAGGCAGGAGCATCACACGCAACGGGTAAACCTAGCATGCTTAACCAGTGTAGCTAGCGAATGGAAAGGTTATCCTCCAAGATCTGGGGGTCGGCACGAATGGTAGCCACCGCGACCTTATCCGCGTGTGCGGCCACGATTTGCTTCTCCGCTGCCAAATGCTCCTCGAGCTCCTGGCTATACTGTGTGCACCATGTCTTAGGGAGACACTTATTTGGTGGAGGGGTCGGTGATTTGGGTGGAAAGTGTCGCGCCGGCGGTCGGGGCATGTGGGATGTGGAACGAGGAGGAGGATGGGGGTCTGGTGTGGATTACCTGCCTGGATAGACAAGGCCGAGCTGCATGAAGGAGGGTCACCGGCAAGGGAGGTGGCGCTGCAAGCAAGGAGTGAAGGTTTCAACTTGGATAGGAAGGCAGAAATAGGGGAAATGTGGCTTTTGGTAAGGGGGAGGGGGCAGGGAGTAGATATTTCCGCGGAAGCCGAAAATTTGGTATCGCTTCAGCAAAAAAACTGGCGCGCAAAGTGTCATCCGACACAGTCCCTTATTCAGAACTGTGTATGATATGTGAACAACACAAACGATTCAGAAAGCTTAACCCGTGTGTGATGAGTTTGAACGCCAATTTTTTTGGTTCCAATTTCCCTCCGCGATTGCATAATTTGGGTACACAAAGGAGACTACAACACACCCACACTTCTGAATCGAGGAAGTTCAGCGATTAAATAGAGCTAGCTGGCCTAAACATTACTCTAACAAATTAAAGACCGGTGCTCTTAAGTAAACAAAACAAAGAGTACTACTACGGCTGCTGCTCATCGATCTCCGCTGCCTCCTCCATGTCCGGCTCGCACCCTATGATCTCATTGGGAAGGAGCTCCATGGCATCCATCACACCATATTCGGCAAGCATCTTGCCATCCGCGTCCGCCATTTCTTTGGAAAAGTCCGCCATGAGCTGGGCATGGGCGGCCCCGATCTGGGCTTGGACAGGCTCCGTCGTCGGAAGGTATGTGGCGGAGGAACGGATGGCTGCTAGAACACTCTTGGGGATTGCCAACTCTTTGGCCATGGGTTACCGACCGTTGTCGAAGAAGCTTCATTCAATTTGTGTGGTGAACACCAGGAGCTGGGCATGGGCGGCCTTGACATGGTTGTGGGTGGCCTCCATCAGGGCTAAGGCCGCCGTTATGGAATGGACAGCTGCTGTGCCGCTCTCGCTAGCTGTTATCCCCGAGGTAGATGTTGCTGCTGCCACCTGAGAAGCAACAACGACCGTTTGGGCTGCCTTGGCTGCCCAGTCGCAGATTGCGGCCGTGCTCATGCACCTTGTTACCACGCGCATGGCAGCTGCGGCCGCGCTCTCACCGTAGTGGGCCGCCAGAGTTGCCCTCACGACGCGGGTCCACGTCCCCATCTTTCACCGGCGACGATTGAACAGTGAAATGATATTTGGGGAGCGAGCTAGTGTGCTTGACACGCCGGCTATGGACTATAGCCGACGCACCTTCTCGCATAAGCCATAGGCGTACTATACACTGACGGTGCTCTAGGATATTTTTTTACTGCATCTCACACGGTTGGTGATAATAAACTGTGTGGGATCTACTTGATTTTTAATTTTGATTCAAATTACATAATGGGGTCATAGTGGCAATGGATGGTGTTTGAATTGCTAGACCTTTTATCTGCAGTGAACATGCAACTATATGTGTGTCGTAAAAAAACTGGAATTATTCAGGGTTCGTTTGGAAATTTTATACATTAAATTGGTTTTCTAGCCATTTCAGGTGCACAATTCAAAATTGAAGCACATGCCCCTTTCCATAAAAACGGGTTGCAAAATCAAATGTTTGTCCTTGGTTGCAAGCTTAGGTCACATGCAAGAAATGAGAATGAATGTCAAACACCTTGACACTGTCGCTCAGCTGCTAACATTGAGATACATGCTTTTAACATTCTAATAAATCGAAAACTCGTCTGAAATCCATGAAACTTGACATGATATCATGGAACGGCAGCGACATGCCATCGTAAAAATATTGTCCCATTTGGGGCAGGTGTGGGTATAAGATTCTCGCAAACCAGAACTTCTCTCACAACAAGCCTGATGGTTTCAGTAGGGTACGTGCCACCTCGGGGGACGAAACGATATATGTTACCTCTAATTACTTTCAAAATGTTTCTCATGTCAACTTAGAACAACACGAGTGGTGTGTCAATTTTTGGGATTTTTCGGGGTTCGCTTGGACATTTTTATACATTAACTCAGTTTTCTATGCATTCATGTGCATAATTCAAATTTGAACTAACAAGCGCATGCTCCAATGCATATAAATTAGTTGAAAATTCAAATCTGTGTCCTTAGTTGCATGCTTAGGTCTCATGCAAGAAATGTGAATGAATGTCAAACACCCTACAACCGTCACTCAGCCGCAAACATTGAGATAGTTGGTTTTTAAATTCTAGTAAATCCAAAACTCATCTGAATTCCATGAAACATGGCATGCTATCATGGAGCAGCATTAACATGATGTGGTAATTTTTTGTCCCATTTGAGGTAGGTTTGAGGATATGCTTCTCACAAACCAGAGGTTCTCACAACAAGCCTGCCGGTTTCGGTAGGGAACGTCCCACCTTTGGGGACGTAACGATATCCATTGCCTCTTATTGCTTTTAGAAAATTTCTCGTGTCAACATAGAACAACAGGAGTGTTGTGCCAATTTTTGGGATTTTTCGGGGTTCGTTTGGACATTTTTATGCATTAATTGAGTTTTCGATTCATTTATGTGCATAATTCAAATTTGAACTACATGCACATGCTCTAATGCATATAGATTGGTTGAAAAGTCAAATTTGTGTCCTTGGTTTCATGCTTAGGTCCCATTAAAGAAATGGGAATGAATGTCAAACACCCTGCCACCGTCACTCGGACGCAAACATTGAGATTCCTGGTTTTTAAATTCTGGTAAATCCAAAACTCGTCTGAAATTCATGAAACTTGGCATGCTATCATGGAGCGGCATCAACATGTCGTAGTAATTTTTTTATCCCATTTGGGGCAGGTTTGGGTATAAGCTTCTCACAAACCAGAGCGAGTCACGACAAGCCTGATGGTTTTGGTAGGGAACGTCCCACCTTTGGGGACGAAATGATATCAGTTGCCTCTTATTGCTTTCAAAAAATTTCTAGTGTCAGCATAGAACAACACTACAAAAAAAGACACATCCGTGACATTTTAGGCCGAACGAAATTTTTTCTGTCATACATATGACACTTCTATGACGATAATTGTGACAAAACCCGGTATCATCATAGATGTGGTGGGCTCCTACTTCTATGACAAAAAATCATGACAGAAAATGGGCTTTTTGTCCTGGGCGGGCCGGAGACGCAGCTGCATGACATTCTTTGGGCCGTCCATGACGGAAAAAACTGTGGTAGAAGCGAGGGGGAGGAAAATTTCGAGGAGTTGCCGGTTACGGTGGGAGGTCGGGGGCGCAGCTATGCGCGTTTCTCTCATACGTATGCGCGTGTGTGCGAAGCGTTGGCTCTAACTGAACCCGAGCAAGGTGTTGGGCTCTAACTGAACCCGAGCGATTGCACTGCAGGCTACGCGTTACTGAACCCGAGCGATCGATCGATGGCTGTTAACTGAACCCAATGGAGCGATTCCTTCGCTACTGCTGCTAACTGAAGCTGATTGATTGGATGAATAGTGACCTTTG
>NC_041387.1:78303152-78307864 GCF_002162155.2 Triticum dicoccoides
CAGGACCCCCGTTTCGACCGCAGCGCTCTAACACAAGTCCGTTTCGTCCGTTTTGCAGTACGCCACACCCCTCTTGATCAACAGGACCCCCGTTTCGACCGTAAGAGGTCCGTTTCCTCCGTTTTGCGGTACGCCACACCCCTCCCGATCAACAGGACCCCCGTTTCGACCGTAGGAGGTCCGTTTCCTCTGTTCTGCGGTACGCCAGGCCTCGTTTCCATCGCCTGTTCCGTCCAAGCATGTTGGCTCCCACGTGTTTCATTGCCTCCCGATGAACACGAGGCATTCCATTGCCTCCCCATAAACACGATGCATTCCGTTGCCTCCCCATGAACACGACGCATTCCGTTGCCTCCCCATGAAAACGACACATTCCGTTGCCTCCCCATGAACACGAGCCCTCGCCGTACGTATGCGCGACTAGGCGTTCGAGACCCCGCCCCTATTTACACATACGTGGCCGTATTTTCTTTCTTGCACCCTGGCCGCTGTACGTACGTGTACATGCTACGTGCGCGCCTCTACTACGACACGTACGCGCCTCTACTACGACACGTGCGCGCCTCTACATCGACCAGTATATATGTACGTACAAGTTCGCGACCAGAATGACAACGCTACGTACGCTTCGACCAGGTGGGTCCCGACTGTCAGGTAGTTCCTTGCGTGCGAAATAGAAGCTGGTGGGTCCCAGCAGTCAAAGGGGCGAATCGTTTTTTTTTTGCCCGGACGCACTTCCTTTGCATGCGAAGATGTAACTGGTGGGTCCCAGCAGTTAGGGGGGAGAATTGTTTTTTTTCGGACGCACTTCCTTGCGTGCAAAGATGTAGCTGGTGGGCCCCAGCAGTCAGGGGGAAACTTTTTTTCGCAAAATACGATCGCTCGTCCAGTGGGTCCCCGCTGTCAGGTGGAGGAATCATTATTTTCCGCGTAATAAGGAGGCACTTCCTTGCTGCGGCCGTGGACCCAGCTGTCAGCCTCTCCACGTACAGTCCATGTCCGATGGAAGTCTTTCCTTGACTACGTTGACCACGCCGCGCCGAGAGCACCACGGCGAGGCCTAGGACGGGGACGACTCGGAGCCGGGGAAGACGCAGCAGTGGATGCCCACGTGAAGAGGAGTACGAGGGTTCACTGGTTCGGCTGCGGTGTGAGGCTGCTGTCATTGTAGATTAACAGGGGGTGTGGGTGAGTAGAGGGATGGCCTGGCCAGCGATGGGAGTAGTAGGGGGCGGTGAGACCTCCGCGGCATCACAGCCGGCCATGGGAGGCAGGAGCACGCGGCACGACCGATGCTGGTTTGGGCGGCTGGAGCAAGAAGACCAGAGGTTGAAGAAGCACTACAACCATTGGATGAACATCGTACGGTAACAGGAGCTAGAATCGTTCATATTAAGTAAGTTGATAAAGCCCTCCATCCCCGTCAACTTGGTAGGCCCATAAGTCAGACTCCCAGTATGCTGGGTTCCAGCTTGCAGGGGGAGTATTCATTTTTTGTGTGCGTAATCAGGAGGCACTTCCTTGCGTGCGAAGATAGCTGGTGGGTCCGACAAGTCAGCGGGGGGCATATTTTTTTCACGAAATACAGAGGCCCTTCCGGTGGGTCCCAGATGTCAGGTGGAGGAATCATTATTTTGCGCTTAATAAGGAGACATTTACTTGTGTGCGGCCGTGGACCCAACTGTCAGCCTCTCCACGCACAGCCTACTTCCGATGGTGTCGTTTGTTAACAATGTTGACCACGCCGCGCCGAGCGCATCGAAGGTGGTGGACGGCGGCGAGGCCCCGGACAGCAACGAGCCGGAGATGGGAAGACGCGGGAGTAGAGTCGCAGACGGAGAGGTGTACGAGGGTTAACTGGTTCTAGTGCGGTGTGGTTCGGCAGTCGGTGAAGAAGAACAGGAGGTGTGGAGGGTTGGAGGGATGGCCTGGCCAACGGTGGAGTAGCGCTTCATAGCGAAGCGTGCTAAGCAGAGCTGCTAGCAGTAGGAGGTGGGAGGTGGTCCCAGCGGCGCTGGAGGAAGAAGACAAGAGATTGAAGATGGATGCCGCCGTTGGATGTAAATCCAACTGCTAACATGTCAGAATCATTTGTTGACTAAATTTACAACGACTTGCGTTGGCTTCGACCTATTGGCCCACATTTCAGCCTCCAAAAATGTGGCACGTATTCAACCCATTTTTTCAGAATTTATAATCTTTTTTTTGCGCGGTAGAATTTACAGTCAATTTGATTTTTTTTGAATTACAGCCATTAGCTGGGCTGGGTGAACAATTAATGTATCTTTCATGCGGCCCATTTATTTTATTTCCTAAAAAATTACAGGCCATTTGCACTTTATCTAGATACACGATTTTGCTGGGCTGATTCTAATTATAATGTTGGGTTGGGCCAGCAATGTTATCAAAAAATAAAAAAGGGCTGAGCATTTTGTTATAAATATATTTAAATAATAAGTGATATTATTACATTCGTCCTTAATACTTACCAAGCTTTTGTACACAATCACTAGGATTTTCGTGCAAATCAATCCAGGATTTTATTTGTTAAGAAATTATTTTTATAAGTTAATAAGATGTGGGATATTGTTTTCTTACATATGTAAGTATCTGTTAAATATATGATGACAATAAAAATAATATATAATAACATATAAAATAATTTAAATATATATATTATAGTTAAAAGGGAAACATAAGTTGTACCTGGCGTTCCTATTCTTATATAGAAAAATAGAACAGACCGCTGCGTTTTCTTCAAAAAAATACATAAATTGGGCTGCCAAAAATAAAACCTCGGATGGGAGGTCCATAGGCCGGTCGATACATGACGGCCCTAAGAAAATACAAACAGGCCCTCCCATCCGAGGTCGTGGGCTGCGCATGTTAAAAATGAAAGCCTAGACGGGGCAGCCCAAAACCACGTCTAACACTTGCCAAAACTCCGTCCCTCATTTTCTCTGTGTTTCACACACTCAACATTGTGTGGGCATTTTGACTGTGCATCATATGAAGATGTGCTATGCATGAATGTTGATCAGCATGATGTTAACTGGCTCGTAGTTCTATTTTCAACCACGAATAAAACTTCCAACATGATGTTAACCCTGTTTGAAAAGGCCGTGTTAATATAAATGCTCTGCCTCTGAAAGTTGCAGTTTCTTATCCGAAACTGAACTTACAGTTTCTTATCTGAAACTGAAACTTGCAGTTTCTTCTCGTCTGCACTTTTATACTCCTATGAAACTACATTTTTTTAAGTGCTAAAAATAGATCTCTAGAATTCATAAAATTCTTCATATGCTCAATACTGCAAATCTGAAATTCAAAAGACATTCATATCTTAAAGTACTCTCAAAATACACAACACAAAACACAATTCATAACCTGCAAATACTGACAACCCTAAGCTCCGCCTGACAATTCACAACCTGCCCGACTATTGGGCTGGGGGGCAGTCCCGTCCTATTCCTCGGCGGCAGACAACCGCCCAGTGAGACGATGTGAATGGCGAGGGAGACGATGGCGGGGAAGCGTCGTCAGGCCAACTGCTTTTCTCCTCTTGCATTTGGGTTTGGTCGACGAAGACTCCACCGGCTCGCTCTGGCAGGACACCCTCACAAACGGCACCCTGTAGATGCTCGATCCTTCAATTTCCGGTGGATGCTCCATCTGGGATCGATACTCCCACCACCGCTCCCTCACGATCGGATTCGGTGAATCTGTTTGCTCCATGGCCCAGAGGAGCAGCTCTATGTACTCCGGCGCGACTCCCTCTGGGAGTATCGCCACCTTTTCGCTCTGTTGGAGATATTTGGCCATGGATGTCGCCGTCGCCGCTAGTTGGTCCTTGTTGTCAAACCAAGACTGCATCTCCAACATCCTAGCTAGCTTCACAGGGTCGCCGTCTGCGATCCTCACGTATCGGTTGTACTCCTCCATCGATCTACTTCTCCACAGCACCTTCACTCGCCGGCGGTGGTTTTTGAATGGAAGAGGAGAGGAGCGGTGCTGGTTTTGGATTAGAACGGGAGAGGAGCGACGCTGGTTTTGGATTGGAATAGGAGAGGAGGGGCGGTGGTTTTGAAATGGAAGAGGAGAGGAGCGGCGCTGGATTTCGATTGGAACAGGAGAGGAGCGGCGGTGGATTTAGATTGGAACAGGAGAAGAGCGGAAGAGCGGCGCTGGTCTTGGAAGTATTTTTTTGTTGTTTTGCGTATTTTGGGTCAAAGTTTGACCACGTACTGTATGCAAGCAAAATGTGAATGCATGTCACCAAAAATAGTATCGTTTGGTTCGTATCTGAATGTACTTTAAAATTATATTATTTTTGCAACGTATAACATATATTTTATGTGCGAAAATCATGGTCAATTATGACCCAGAATAAAAGGGAGACTAGTTAATGTGGGTCTCTTTCTTAATTGAAGGGTAAATTGATTTTGATTTTGATCCAGTCACAGCACGCCGGCCCTCTCGCGCAATCCTAAATCATTGCCGCACGCTCCTCTCCCTCTTCTCCATTGCAAAACCACCTCCTCTACTCTCCATCATCTCCATTCCAAAACCACCGTCTCGCCTCTCCCTCTTCTGATCTTCTCCATTGCAAAACCACCTCCTCTCCTCTCCATCATCTCCATTCCAAAACCACCATCTCGCCTCTCCCTCTTCTGATCTTCTCCATTGCAAAACCACCTCCTCTCCTCTCCATC